>NW_018232534.1:0-817 GCF_001263595.1 Phalaenopsis equestris | reverse complement strand
TCAAATAACTACTTCTGGCGCTTAAGCGCGGGGTAGCTGGTGCTTAGGCACGAGCCTCTAGTGCTTAGGCATCAGTCATAAGCGCTTAGGTGCCTAATCCCGACTGTTTATATGCAATTGTATAACAATGTATTTGATTTATTTTTCAATTATCTTTCTTTACTTCGCAACAGTACCAAAAACTTGATCCTAGAGAAAATAAGAATTTAACTTTTTAAATTAATATATATTAGGATACTACGCAAGTATAAGTATTGTTATCAATTAATATAGAACTTTTTTATTAAGCCCCGAATATCGAACCCACAGGGATTGTTCACAGTATGCGATAATTAAAGTAACAAACTTTCTCCTTTAAAAAGACATATACTTAAACTATAAATTTTATCATAGGAATAAAATTTAAACTCATTCTGGTATTTTTAATGTTTAAAAATGAAATAAAACCTTATTAAAGATAACTTGAGTTTATGTAAGAGAAAAGCACTGAATTTGAAATATTGTTCTCCTTACCATGAATAAGTAAAAAGTATAGAAATTATGTTATGGAAGTATTCAAATTGTGTTATGCCAAATAGAAGCAATATTATTCTTTACCCTTACTATAGATGCTTTAGAGAACATTGGTTATTTTAAAGTTTGAATTGTTTTGAAGACCGGTTAGGCACAAAAGATACTAGCTCTCACTATAGAGTTCCCTTGGTTCCCTCAACCTGGGGGCTAACATCTCGTATTAAAACCCAAATTAATAAACCAAGTTGTGGGCTTTAGTCTGTCGCTCAAAAGTCCTCTAACTCTACACACTTCAAAGATTATT
>NW_018232533.1:0-493 GCF_001263595.1 Phalaenopsis equestris | reverse complement strand
TTTTTATATGTGGTCGAATCCCCAATAGGTGTGTCAGTCAACTAATTCCACCTGGGAATTTTCTGCCACTAATTTGGTCCCGCACTGGGTCCTAAAATTTTTTACATCTCCCTTCAAAATTAGACTTGTTATTTCACAAAATAAACCAAATCGTGTTGTGTTGCACGCACTTTGAAATATTAATTAAATTTTACACCTTTTTTAACAAAGATGTTAAAATTACTTATAAACTAAGACCCGCCCGATCTACAGATTAACCTCCATTTTCAGTGCTTGCACAAAATATTATGAGGTTTTCGGCCATATAGCAAACCCTAAAACTTTTAGTTTAAAAGCCCGCTGCGATGGCCTACCCAACCCTGACCTTTTCCTGCAACCTGCCAACGGACCGCAGCGCCCGTAACGTCGCTCTCACCTTCAAGTTCGGAGCTAGATTTGAAGTCCTCGAGGTTATCCTAGGGAAAGCCCCATTCGTGGTAATGAAGATCGCTGC
>NW_018232532.1:9430-15899 GCF_001263595.1 Phalaenopsis equestris | reverse complement strand
TAGAGAGGAATCTGTGAGGGAAGCATTGCAACATTACAGAGAGTTCTTAGATTCATTGTTGGGGAAACTTTTCAATTCTTTTCAGAAAAGGAAAATAAAATATCATGTTTCTATTTATATTGAACTTGTTGTAAACATATATTTAATTTAATTGTTATGTTAAATGATAATGCTTTCCATTACAATCTTCATGCTTTGTGAGTAGATTCCCTTACTCTTCTCTTGTGATGAATATATATGAATTGTAGGATGTGTTGAATGCTTTAGAATTGGATTTTAATATTAATGTGATGACCTTTCCTTCTATGCTTCATTTACTTTTTATACTAGCCATATAAATTATTAAAATTTATTGTTAACCCATAAAGACTCAAAAAAGCTATGGAATAAACAACTAGAGAGATCACGTTGTTCAATAGGCTATGGTGAAGCAGTCCATAGGGAAATGGAAATAGATAGGGAGATAAGTTTTAATGGGTATAACTTGGGGGCTTCTAGGGTGACAGATTGAAACACTTACCAAGTTAAACTAAACTTCTTTAAGCACTTGAAAGAGGGTAAACAAGATATATGTTACTATGCGTCACTAGCTTAGTGTTATAGTTTATGACTAATTGTTAGAGAAAACCATTTTAATTTGCATTCCAAACTAAGACCTTAGCATAGTAGACCAGAACTTCACCTAAAGGACTCATTACCTCCTGTCATGTGGGATCAACAATTCAAACTCAATAGAGCCCCATAATACTAAAATGATAGTATACTTGTGTGAGAAACCCCAGTGAGTAATAATATCTAAATTGAAGAACTCAATTTATTTGCTAAGGAGTGGATCAAGTTTTTGTTATCATTTCCAAATCTCACATTATTGTGATAATCGTCGGGGCATATCAAGTTTCTTGCGATGCTGTCGGGGAAAGTTCTGGCGCTTAAGCGCCCAGTTTGTGGCACCTAGGCCCCACCTTCTCCGGTTCCATGGGAGGTTATGGAATCTAGGCATCCGGAAGCTGGCGCCAAGGCATTAGCGGTAGCGCCTTGTCGCCCAGAAGTAGGCGCCTTGTCGCCCAGAAGTAGGCGCCTTGTCACCCAGAAGTAGGCGCCTTGTCGCCCAGAAGTAGGCGCCTAGGCACAAGTCTGCCAGACTGTCTTTTACTCCATTTTACTTTCACTTTGCTCCATTTCAGCTCTGATTCGCTCCAAGTGTCATACCTATTATACTTACAAGAACAACACAAGAACACCCTTTTTTAAATTGCAGTTTCATAGAAAATCAAATGTAAAAGACAAAGAAAATTAAGCATGTTGAAAGACATCACAAACTCAACCAAAGGAAAGAAGAGTCTATGAGAAGAGCATGAGTAAAAAGAAAAAAAATAAACCTTGGGTAATGTTATTTCAATTTCTCATAGAAGAAATAAAATTGGGGCAAATATTAGAAGCTACGACCAATCCTTACTAAATTCTAGCAAAATAAGGAAGCTTCATCCATGTTGGGAACATAAACATGACCTTGACAAATGCTTTACGTAAACGAGAAATTATTGCATTCGGAGTCCGGATGGAGTTTTGGGTCTGGATTCCAACAATACGACGGCATTTATAAAGTGGCGGGACCTGGTTTCATAAATTTAAAAATATAAAAAATTCTTTTTTTGCGCGACCAGACCTAAAGACCGAGTGTTGCATCGAAAAAAATGATTTGTATTATAATGATATTTTGGTTGTAATTTGGGGGTATGGTAGTGATATTCTAGTGGTAATTTGGTTGTATTATGGTGGTTTAGTTTTAGTATTTTAGTTGTATTATGGTGATATTTTGGTGATATTCTGGTGATATTCTCGTGATATTCTAATTGAATTATGGTGATATTCTGGTAGTATTGTTTTGGTATACTAGAGGTATTATGGTAGTATATTAATGGTATTTTGGTGGTATTATAGCGGTATAGTTGTGATATTCTAGTGGTATATGTGGTATTCTAGTAGTATACTAGTGGTATTATATTATAGTATTATGATGACATACTTGTGGTATTTTGCTGGTATACTTTTGATATTCTTGTTATATACTATTGATATTATGTTTGTATTACGGTGGTATTCTTGAGGTGTTCTGGTGATATTCTTGTGTCATTCTTGTGGCATTATAGTGGTATCTAGTGTTATACTAATGATATTCAAGTTGTGTTCTAGTGGTATTATGGTGATATACTTGTGATATTCTACTGGTATGTCAGAATACCACCAAAATATCACCATAATACAACCAGAATATCATAAGTATACTACCAGAATACCACCATAATATCACAAGAATATTATTAGTATACTAGCAAAATACCACAAAAATATCCCAAGAATATCACCAAAATATCACTATAATACTACCAAAAAACCACTAAAATAACATCATAATACAATCATAATATCACAATTATACCATCATAATACCGGCATAATATTACAAGAGTACCACTAGTATACTACTAGAATAACATTAGAATACCATAAGAATTTCACCAAAAATTACCAGAATACCATATAAATACAACATAAATACCACTTACATATAAATACAGCATAAATACCACTTAAGTACCACAAAAATACAATGTGAATATTACAAGAACATCATTAAAATACCACCAAAATATCACGATAATATAGCCAGAATATCGCCAAACATACCACCATAATACAATCAGAATACTGTCAGAATATCACCGGTATACTACCCAATTATCACCAAAATACTACTAAAATACCACAATAATATCACTAGAATACCACCAAATATCACCAGAATATCACTAAAACATCACCATAATACAACTAGAATATCACAAGTATACCATTATACTACCACCAGAATACCACAAGTATACTACTAGAATTCCAACATAATATGACCTAAATACCACAAGGATACCACCAGAACCACTAAAATTCACCAAAATACTACACGAATATTAGAAAATACTACAAAAAAAAACCACAATAATACAATAAGACTACCACCAAAATGCAATCATAACAAAACTAGAATATCACAAGCATATCATCATAATACCACCATAATACTACTAGTACACTACTAGAATATCACCAAAATACCACAAGAATACCATTAGAATATCACCAGAACACTATAAGAATATCACCATAATACAACCAAAATATCACTAATATACAAGCACAATACCACAAGTACACTAGTAGAATACTATAAGTATGCCAACATAATACCACAAAAGTACTACTGGTATACTACTTGAATGCTACAAATACACTAGCAAAATACCACAAGTATACCAACATAATATCATCATTAGAATACCACCAGTATACTACCTAAATGCCACTAGAATATTAAAAGAATACCACCATATTAACATTAAAAACCACCAAAATTCTATCATAATATTATCAAAATACCACCATAAAACAAACAAAATACTACAAGTATACCACCATAATATTATCAGAATATCACTAGTATTCTACTAGAATACCACAAGAATATAATCATAATATCACCAGAATACTTTAGAATCAAAATACTACCAAAACGCCACCATAATACAACCAGAATATAATCAGAATACCACCAGAATATCACAACCACAAGAATACCATAAGAATTTAACTAGAATACTACCAACATACCATAATTAAACAACCATAATACCACAAGTATATAACTAAAATATCACTCGAATACAACTAGTATACCTCCAGAATACCACTAGAATATCATCATAATATTACCAAAATACCACATAAATATCACCATAATACAACTCTTTTTTTTATACAACAAACAATTTTCTGACCAGATCGCACAAAAAAAAAGTTTTTTTACAATTTTTTTAATTCATGAAACCGATCCCACCACTTTATAATTGACGTCGTATTATTGGAGTCTGGACACAATTACGTTTGAATATTTTCTCTCCCAAACAAAGCTACAAAACCATAAAACTTGAAGCCACACCAAAAAGATAAGTATGGTTATATGCAAAAAAAGCTTATAACATAATGTAACTAGCTTCCGGGATTTCTTAAATACTAAATGAAATCTTAATGTTGCAAAATGCTTAAGGAAAGGAAGCCCTTTGCATGTTTTGGCATCATTAGATTATTACTTCGAATAGTAAGATTTTTTGTCATAAACTTAAGTAGATGAATACAAGTCAAGTAGGATGGATTGATGACCAGACCAACAGATAGATTCCACTCAACTCATCAACTTCATTGCTAGACATGCTAATGCTCAATTCAATATCCTAAAACTAGGCAAATGAAAGCTAAATGACATCACAATGATCTAACTAAGTTGAAAATGTGTTAAAAGTCGAGTAAAAAACAAGTATATCCACGAAGCAACAAAATCCTAAACAAATTAATTCTTTTAATTAGAGAAAATATATCCTCAAAACAAATTCATCAATCCTCCCAAGCTAAGTCAAAACATTTTTGATTCAGTCTAAAGGTTGAGTTGACTTATCCTCCAACATTGAGTCGATATATTGGAAGCCTCCAACATTGATCTGATATATCAATCGAATCTTCAACAAACTAAGCATAATCATTAAGCCTCAAAAGCTCATGTTCGATAAAACATTTGGGCCATGGCCGTAAATTGGGTAAGCGATGTCCAACAACCATAGAGATATAATAACAACAACTAAGCAAACAATGAAAGAAAAAGGATTATATAATAGAGAGCAACTAAGTTATTTAACTTTAAAATGTAACAACTTTGATATAAGATACAAAAATTTGTGAAGGTTATCAAAAAGTGCCCCTTAAATCACAAGGGAAAAAGTAGTCCATAAAAAATAGCCTGAACAACTTTTTCAGCAAGATTTAGGAAATTCTCTAAAAACTTCTGAAGGCAAGCTACTCATTCTGAGTAACCCTTCTAAGGGAATGAAGAAAGATGCCCATTATAATATATGGCACTCCCTCCCTTCTTCCCTCCCTCTCCAAATTTAGTCTACACCAATTATTTCTATTTTTTAACTGCACAAAAAACCAAAAAACAAAAATTACTTCAGGGTTCAATATAACTAAGTAATAAAGGTTATTAGATTTATAGCGCACAAGCTAAAATCAAAAAAATAAAAATTATGCAAAATAAATACAATAGATTTAATTACACTGAATATTAAATTTATAAAATTGAACAATAAAATAAAATAATTGTGCCTCAAACCAAATATAATATTCTACTTTCAAACATATTTTTGACTCAAACATACTGCCTGAAAAACAAGCCATTCAAACAAAAACTTGATTAAAATGAAATTTTGGTAATAAAAGTAAAAAAAAAATAAAGAGAATTGGCTCACAATATCTATCACGACCCAACCTAGGGCTTGATAGTTACCGGGACGAGAGCAGATGGTGGGACGCTGGAATTAGGCTTTCTTTATTTCTAGTTTTACCACTAACAGTTTAATAAGAAAAAAATTAGTTGAAAAAACCACTAAATAAAACATTTTAATTAACAAATAAAAGTTACCTTTTTGGTTGTCGACCTCTTCTTCTGTGCATGTTCTCTCCTCTAGTATTCATTCTATTTAATGCTTAAACCTAGAAAATATTAAAACAATAGTAAGCTAACTAAAATTAGTGAATACTCATACTCCTAAGTTCCTAAATTACAATAACATAACAAAAATAAAATGATATGCATGCAAGTGAGAGATACTACAAATCAATATAAAAAAAATAAACATTTGACATTTTTCAGATATGATTTTTCACGATAGCTTATAACACTAAATGTGTTTTAATCTATCAATAACATGTCTATATTATTTTATATTAGTACAATTGTTATAGGAGCATCGCCTAAGAATGTGTCAATTAAGATATATCAATATCAATAATTTTGTCAATTTACATGCACGAGTAACTTAGCAGCCTCATGTTAATACCGAAAAGAGATGAACTCCATCATTGTCAAGCATACACATGCAAACATACTATTAAAACTATATCTAATAATGATTATTTCATTCTTAAATGCATAGTAGACAATAAAACTATATAACATTCAATATTTATAATAATTTAAATAATATTTAGTACATATATTATCTCTATAATAAGAACAAAAAATTCAATTGAACAATAAATCACAAGTATGCAGTCATTTTCAAATAACTAGTAATAATAATAGTACTAGTAAATGCATTTGGTCCAGAATAAACAAAATATTATTATAGCATAAGAACAAGATTGCCCACTTTAATATTGTATGACTTGCCTTTAAATTTTCAATCTTTAATTTTAACTCCACCTTCTTCAATTTTATACCCATAAAATATTCACAATAATAAATTAAATGCTTATATTGTCATTTTATACATAAATCATGCTCAATTATTTGATTTAATATATACTAATTCATTCAAATCATAATATCTAAATTTCAATTTATTTTATTGTTATCTTTTTT
>NW_018232532.1:0-9409 GCF_001263595.1 Phalaenopsis equestris | reverse complement strand
AAATGCCATTATATATATATATATATATAATTTTATTTTTTTAAAAGGAAATTGATAATTGGCAGAGGCCCAAATACCAATTTCTCATGCACTATGCCCCATGATGAGAGCCCGCGCCATGTGTCTAAATATTCGAGAACCCATCACCACTAGGGTTCGAACCCGTCACCTGAGGGGACTTACAGTGAACCCTGCCATCCCGCACGCGCGCCCGCACGCACGCACGCGCGCGCGCATACACACACACAGAGATATATATATATATATGTATGTATATATATATGTATGTATATATATATATATATGTATATATATATTAATGAACCTCGTAGGAAATTTTTTTGCTCCACCCCCTAAGGAAATTTTATTGCTCCAAAAAATTTACAGAAGGGTGGCCAAAAGTTCCACTGCACCCCTCAAACACTACAACTCAATCAAAGAAAATAAAAACCTAAGAACCAAAGGCCACGGTAAAACTCACAGAACAAAAAGAATAAATTATTAACACAATTATAAGGCAAATCCAAGCAATTTCCATGAAGCAAACGAGACAACTCCACCGAAATCCTGTTGGATATAATAACGTCTTATGGATGCAAACCATACTTAGCAACCCCATTAGTGCATTGGTTACCCTCACGATGAATAAAAGACCAATGAACCTGCAAAACATATAAGATACTTCTTACGTAATTTTGCAAATATTACAAAGCACCAAAGAATTCATTTCAATCACAACATTATTCCAATTGCAACAAATAACAATATTCAAAGCAGGTAAAACCGCATTCGTTTTAGCAATTAAAGGAGAAGACGCAATTATAGGAGCAAAAAACCACAGTAAGCAGTTATCAGAAGAATTCCTGCAAACACCCCCGATACCAACCAAACCGGTGCCAACCAAAAAATTCTTCCAACTACCATCCGTATTAAACTTAACATAACCTTCCTCATATTTATTCCAATAAATCAAATTTACCTGCAATTTAAACTTACGAGAAATAGGCACCTTAAACAAATGAAAAAGCTTCAACAATGTCTCATTAGCAGGATACTTAAACCTGTCAAATTTCAACATCTTCAAAATAAAACTTCTAATGCAATTAAAATAAGAGAGCACAAAAACCAAATTATCCGTATGCTTAACATCATTCCTAGCAATCCAAAAAACCCAAAAGAACACAATAGGTGCTCTTCCAAGAATTAATCAAATCTTTACTAGATCAATTAGATTCCCATCTCAACTTTTATCAAAAAGGGAAAAAATCATATTCCAAATGCACTTAGCAAAAGAGCAATTGCAAAACATATGATCAATCTCCTCTTCATTAGTTTTACAAAGAGGATACCAGGAAGAAAGTTTAATACCTAATCTTATGAAAAAGTCTCCAAAAGAAAAAAGACAAAGAGGATACCAGGAAGAAAGTTTAATACCTAATCTTATGAAAAAGTCTCTAAAAGAAAAAAGAGTGATATATATATATATATATATATTACTAGTGATGTAGTTAAAATAATTCTAAATTTAAAAATGACCTTAAACTTACCTCACTTAATTTCTAAATTAATTAAACCTACTATGAATAATTAATAACTAAACATATATATGACATTCATAAATTAATATTTTAATACCCTTATTAAGCCATAGTTCAGTCATCTAAGCCACACATACCTACCCTTCTCCCTCCCACCAAACGAATTCCCTCGCTCTTTTCTCTTCTTCTGCTTGTTGCTCCTCTTTTTCACAGCAAACAAAATTGAGCCTTTTGTATACAATAAAAGGGCACCTTCACTATGGGCATTGTCGTCTTCCTTCTTCATGTGAGAAGTTTGCCTTGCTCACGACATCATCTTACCGCTTCACAGGCTTCAACTTATTGCCTTAACTTGCACAAATTGAACGTAAGGATTGCTCAGTTACATCTTCCAACAAAAGAGATCGTTGACTCCCTTTTTCTCTAGTGCACGCGTTCTGACAAGTTTTAGCCTCGTCTCCTTTTTCCATCGACTCCTCTTCCTTCTTGCTTGAAAGCAAAGTCCTCGCTTGAAAGCAAGGTATTTTCCTCCTCTTCCTCTTCCTCTCTGCTTGTAGCACCATGGACCTTCAACAAGTTATGAAAGGTAAGTCATTCACCTCCTTTCTTCCTCAGTTTGCTGCTCGCGACAGTCGAAAGAGCCGCTCTTTTCCTTCTTCTTACTTTGCTTTCTCTTATACTTTTTCTCTCACTCCTCTCCTCTCTCGCTCGCTTGCTCTGTCTGTCGCTTAGCTCCTTCCTTCGGCTCGAAGGAAACGAGAGAATTAATCCTTAATCCTATTTTCCTGAGAGCATCACATCTGTTTTGAATAGGTGTTGCAAGGGGGATTAAATTTCATTTTATTTATTTTATTTTATTGTTGTTACAATCTCCTCTGCTTATATTCCAACACAAGAAATATCTCTAAATTTTCTTTAAAAGGTTTATATCATTCTTTAAGATGGAAAGTGGGAACAATAAAATAAAAGCTAGAATAAGATAACTAAACTTCCCCTATCAACAGAAACAAAATAATATCACATCTGCAGTAAGATAACATAACAACAACACAACACACATCCTCTGAAAAATAAATACGCAAGAATGACACTCAAAGAATATGCAATAAAAAAGAACACTCATCAATCTCTAGTAGCATCAACATCAACAAAAGTTCTAAATGCCATCACCGATTCTATCAAAACTAAATTTGGGCTTCTTCTCATTAAATCCTTATAATTGATCTACATGCTCTCCTTCATCAATACTCTTTCTCTTGTACATCTCCTTATACTTATAAATAACCTGAAAATCAATCTTTACATGTCTAACCAACTCCACCAACACTGAGTAGAAATCATTCTCCAAAGGCACCAATCGTTGCCTGATCGAATCTTTTAATCTCAAAAGGAAGTTGTAGCACTTTTCTTCTGCAATAACAATCAACCGTGACGTCTATATTGACAATGTTGTGAATTCTTCTTCGTATTGCTTGACTATCTTTTCTACCATACCAACTTGCTGAACTTGTCATATATCTGTCTTCGTGCAAATAAGGGTACAAACAATTCTCTAAGAAACTCAACAAAATCCTCCCAATATAGCATCGTGTCGGGTATGTCCCCTAGCTTGTCCTAATGATGCCCACACCACTACCTTTCGACTTCTCCATCTATAACAAATATAGCTAATGGTTCCCTTCTTTCATCTGTATATTTCATATTGTCTAGTATATTTTCTATCATCATCGGCCAATTTTACGCTTTCCCTTGAACAAAGGTGGATGCCGATCTTGAAATAACTTGAAATATCTTTAAATACTTATCCACAACAACTGCCTCACCCCCACTAAGTTGTGGTATGAACTCTTGAATCAACTGTATCATCCCTCCAATCATCTGGGTCAGGGCATTCGTGTTCACATCTATTGAAGGTGGTACTTTATTTTTATCACATTCCCTTCTTCAATCTCAAGTGTATCCATTTGCTTGAATTAAAATAATAACTTAATTGGTGTTAAATTTTTGAGTTTATTTATTAAAAATTTTAGTTGTAATTATTCTATTAGCTCTTTCATTAATATTACATTAAATATTCCTAAACCTTGCTTAGAAACCACTTTTGTCAAGACCTAACACTGGGCTCGATATTTAATAAGGCAAGAACAGACGGTCATACGGTGAAATTTTTTTTATATTTCTAATTTTATCACTAACACTTTAATATAAGTAAATTTAATTGAAAGCACCACTAAAGGAAACATTTTATTAACAAATAAGCGTTATTTTTTACCTCTTCTTTTCTACATATTAGCTTATCTAGTATTCATCTTATTTAAAAGCTTAAACATGAAAAATATAAAAACAACAATGGGCTAACTAAAGCCAGTGACTGCTCATACTCCTAAACTACAATAACGTAATAAAAAGAGAACAATGTGCATGTTATTCATAGATATTATAAATCATTATAAATGCAGTAAACATTTTACTTTTTTAGATATGATTTTTCATAATAGTTTATAACACTAAATGTGTTTTACTCTATCGGTAAAATGTCTATATCATTATATATATATATAATCGTCTAAGATTGTGTCAATGAAAACACATCAATATTAATAATCTTTTCTATTTAAGCGTACGTGTACCTTAACGTTCCCTTACTAATATCATAAAGGGGCAAACTCCACCATAGTCAAGCATACAATGAAAATCACTATTTAATAATAATTATTTCGTTCTCATTTATATGATAGTTAATATATTTGTATAATATTCAATATCTATGATAATCTAAACACTGCCGAGTAAAAATATCATTTATACAATATGAACAAAAATTCAAGAATCATAAATCATGAGTTTTTAACGATTTTGTAATAGTAACAGTAAATGCATTCAGTCAGAAAGAAGAAAAAATATTAGTAAAGCTTAATAACATGAGTATCCATGGCAATACAATATAACTTTCCTTTAGATTTTCAATCCTTTATTTCGAATTTGTTTGCTTTAATCTAAAACCTATAAAAAAATTTACAATAATTAATAAAATATTTAAGTGGTCATTTTATGCATATATCAAGGCCCAAATATTTGATTTAATATATACTAATTCATTCAAATCTTTAACATTTTAATTTATATTTATTTTATAGTTATATTTATTTAATATTGTATATATATATATATATATATATATATATTGCTTCGAATGTAGTTAAAATATTCCTAAATTAAAAATTTACCTTAAACCTACCTCACTTAATTTCCAATTTAATTAAACCTACTATTAAAAATTAATAATTAAAGAAATATATGAAATTCATAGATTAATGTTTTTAAAAGCCTTACCTTTATTAAGCCATAGCTCGGCCTTCTAAGCCACACACGCCTGCGCTTCTCCTTCCCACCGAACGGAATCTCCCTCCCACTTCTTCTGCTCGATGCTCCTCTTTCTTCACACCGAACAAAATCGAGCCTCATGTACGCAATAAAACGCACATTCACTATGGGCGTCGTCGTCTTCCTTGTTCGCGTGAGACGTCTCTCCTTGCGACATCATCTTTCCACTTCGCAGGCTTCAACTTGTTGTTGCCTTCATCTGCACAAATCAAACACAAGGATTGCTCGATTCCTTCTTCCGGCAAGTTGCGTTGCTCCTTCCTTGGTGTCATCTCCATTCTTGTGCAGGCAATACCATTGGTTTTTGCCTCGTCTCCTTTCTCCCTCAACTCTTTTGCCTCGTCTCCTTTCTCCCTCTTCCTCTCTGCACGTAGCGCCCAGGATCGTCAGTGACACATGAAAGGTAAGTCGTCTGCCTCTTTTTTTCCTGTCTGCTGCTCGCGGCAGTCGAAAGAGCATCTCATCTTCATCTTCTTCCGTTGCTTTCTTCGAACAAAATGAGAGAATAAATACTGCTTTTTTATTTCCCGAGATGAGCATCGCACATTTTCTGTCCGGACATCTGATCTATCTCTAGATCTACCTCTGCGTGCGATGCAGGTTATTCATGAGTTATTTTTATATTATTTTCGGATTATTTTCAATAATCCCGAAAATAACCTAAAAATAAAGACCGCGGATTATTTCTGGATTATTTCGCGATTATTAAAAATAACCCAGAAATAACATGAAAATAACTCAGAAATACCCTGCGCCGCACGTAAAACTGCGTCAGGAGTCCGCACAGAAAAATTTTTGGTCATGAGGGGGAATAAATTTCATTATATTTATTTTATAATTTGGTTATTACTAAAAAGATTGATGCTTATTTTTTTTAATATTCTACAATATTCTATTTAATCTTAAGTAAAAAATTTTAGAGTATTTATATTAAATGAGAATATTCCATAATAATTAATTAGGAATTATCTAGAGTATGTTTTTCTAGAAATAAATATAAGAGTTTAGAAGTATCAAGATTTAGTCACATATACCAATTTAGCTATAAACAGGCATAATTATGTTGTTGTCATATGAGCTAGAAACTATTCAGCAATGTGTAGTAACAAAATTCTCCCTCTTTTCATAAAAAAATTCTAATAATTGATATCAGAGCTTCATTCGATTATCGCAGCGCATTGTATAATTTCAATATATCTACAATTGTTGATTTCCTCATTTGTTCAAATTACAATAGTGGAGAAAATTATGATTTTTGGTCCATCAAAATGAAGACCCATTTTCGCCCCCAAAGTATGGAAGAAGGTTGAAGAAGGATTCAATGTTCCGAAAAATAATTTGAATCTTTCAACTAATCAAATAAAGGCATTTGAAAAATAATAATAAAAAAAAGAGCATTATTCTTTTTTTATAACAAATGAGAGATGATATCTTTTCTCGAATCATGGGCACATCAACTGCAAAACAAACATTAGACACGATATTGGAGGAGTTTCAAGGGACTAAGGTACGCTCCATCTAATTATAAAATCTTAAACAATAAGGCAAAAGGACTGCCAAAAGTATTACATGTGATAAATTTTTGTGCTTCAGCTAATTTTTTACCAAATGAATGGTCTATCACCATTAATAAGCACCAAGGAAAAGAAAGCAGCAACAAAAAAATAAACATATTCAGGTAGAATCACTTTAATTCACCAACTAATGAGCAAATTGAAGTAGGTATCATCTTCTAACATTAGTATCTGGAAACTCAAGAAGAACAGAGCAATGGAGAGCTGCATGGATCAAACAACTACAAAAGCCTCAAAAACTAAACTCACCCTCAACATTTTCCCATGCCTCAATGGAATCACCTGTAACAGCTTCCCTCATCTCTTCTAAAACATTCTTGGCTTCCTTCACATTTGAGTTCTTAATCAAGCCATGGACCAATCCTTTCACAGCATGAAATGGAGGTGCCCATTTCTTACTCAAGCACAGGTTGCAGATCTCCAAAGCCGAATGAAATTCTCCTTTCTCAACCAAACAATTGAGCAAAACTGCATAAGTTGCAGAATTTGCAGAGGCTGCACTGCCATACTTGCTCTTTAATTCCTGCATCCTCCTGAAAATCCTCATGGCTGCACAGGCATTCCCTTCATTGCAAAACCCAAAAATTAAACTATTAAAGCTAAAAAAATTTGGGGAAATGCCCTTTGAAGTCATCACATCCAAAAGTTCCTCCGCTTCAACGCTCCTTCCTTTATCGCAAAGCCCAGCTATTCTGCAGTTGTAAGTCGACACATTAGCATCCAGCTTCTTTTTCGACAATTCCTTCAGAAGCTCCTCAAAGCCTTCCTCATTCTTCTGTTTCAAATACCCATTCAAAACCATATTATAAGAAATGATATCAGGCAATATATCTCTCTTAGGCAATTCGTCGAGCATGCTCCGGGCGGCTTCAGTTTTGCCATCTTCACAAAGCGATCTAAGAAGAATATTGCAAGAGGCTATCCCCGGGGCGACCCCATGCACCAGCTCAGCTTTCTGGAATGTTTCAAGAACGCGCGCGTGCTGACCGCACGCGCGGAAGGCGTTGAGGAGAGCGCAGAGCGAGCGCTCCGAACGGCGAAGATTGATGCGGTCAAAGGTTGAAGCAGCGTGATCCGGCATGGAAGCTCTTCCGTAGAGGGAGATAATGCGCATGAGGAAGCCCTCTGATTTGGGGGTGGAGGGATCGGTGACCTGCTGTTCGAGGAGGAGCTCAATTAGGTCGGGACGGCGAGAACGAACAAGCTTTTGGATTGCGATCTTGTAGATGACGCGGTCTCCATAAAAGAGCGGGGTGGTGGCCGCAGATTTGAAGAGCTCGGCAAGGCGGCTAGGGTTGCATTCTTCGCGGATGGTGGATTTGATACGGGCGATGGAGGCGGCGTCAAGGATGGTGGAGCGGGGAGAGGGATCAGTGGTGGCGGTGGCATTGGAGAAGAGAGGGAGAGAAGAGGTGATTTTAGGGCTTTTTCGCAGTGTAGTTACCGCCATGGAGGGGAAATGAGCAATTTTCTGGAGCAGGGATTCTGCAGAAGTTGTGTGGAGTTGATTAGTGGACCAATTATAGAAGGGAATTTTAACTCATCTATTATAATATTCCCCAATATTCATTTATTTAAGGGCAAAATTTTAAAAATAGATTTCTTTTAAAATTTAATTCTCATAAATAAAATCCGATAAAATTTATTTTTTAAAATAGATAAAATCACCACGTTGCGTGATGGTTTCTACCACATAGAAATCGCCACTTCGAACCATGATTTTCGTGGCCACGTGGAACTGCGATCTCCATACATGAACATCTTCGTGATTTTTTTTTTAACATCCGTAACATTCGATTCCTACGCATTTAACATTTCAAAGATGTTCTTCCAACATCATTTCTAGTACATAAAGTTCAATCATTATACTTGAAATAAAAAAAAAAAAAAAACATCAATTAAGTGTGACAATACCAAAAAGTTGTTTAAACGAAAAATTGAAATAAGGATGTTTGAATTCTAATTTTTTTTTTCAATTTAATAGGCATAAAATAAGTAGAAAATTATATCAAGATTTAATAGAAAAACTAAAGTCTTACATAAGTTGTGTGGAATGTATGTAAATCAAAGAGTAGGCAATCATGGTGTATTACTAAATTAGTACTTTACATATTGTAGTAAATTGATCAATTTTATTTTTTGAGGATTTATATACATGCTACTCAATTCTATTTATTTACATGTGGAACATATGAATTTCAATTTTTACATTTAACTTACCTATTCCTGGATAGACTCAATATGCATACATGTTGGGATCTTGATGAGCTGCATAAATGTTGGAATATTGATGAGCTTGACCATATTCTTCTTATAAAACATTGTTTTGTAGTTATTTTAGACCATCATTTTTACTTGGCTTTAAAATCTGCTATTTATGAAACAACTTTTAAATAATATCTGTGAGAAAATATAAGTTGAACCAAACAAAGTCAATCAAATGTTTGAATTTATTGAAACACATCACCTATGAATACGGGAGAGACATTGATACTAATGTGTACATCATCTTCATAGAGGTATAGCATTTATCCTTGGTGTGTAATGTGTAGGTGCACAAACAGGTCGATCTCTCAAATGATCTTGATCATTTTCCTATAAATGTTGAGGCATGTTGAGGTTGTGACACCTGGTCGGATTGTGTTATGGTTTGTACTTGTTGAGATGGAATAGAGGAAGACATCTAGAAATGACCAGTATAAGGTGTTCATACTTGAAAAAGTATGCCAACCATCCAAAATGGAGGAGTATTGCGATAAACTGAGAGTGTCAATGGCACCTCATGATGCGGTACAATAAATGGTGTGCTCATTTATGTACGTGTATCTTGTGACCCACGAGCGTCTTGATATCCAAATGTAGTCCGTGATCCACCTGCGTTGTGAAAAGTTGATGAACTTGGATCAATAGAAG
>NW_018232531.1:0-498 GCF_001263595.1 Phalaenopsis equestris | reverse complement strand
TGTAGGAAAATAATTTTAAATATAATTAAGGTGTTGTGCTAAATAGAAGCAATTCTATTTTTTACCCTCTCTCACTTTAGAGTTTTCATTTCCTCTCACCTGAGGGCTAACATCTCTCTTTAGCTTCCAAACATCAGAACCAATTTGAGAATTTTAGTCTATCACCCTAAAATCTCCAATTCTACTCCCATCAAAACTTATTTCTCTATTTATTTGCACTTAGCCTCAGGGACTACATTCTCATCAATGAGGCTAAATGTGATCCTTACTATGTTGGAACATAGCCCATTTTGGGTCACTATATTTTACAACAGATTTTAACAAATCAATTGGTCAGATGACAAGTAAATTAAGCATAAATTTCAAATCATCACAATTTATGGAATTTTGAAAGCATTTCTACTAAACTACATTCCTACACATAATTATTCCTCATTGTTGGGAGAAAGGCAAAGGAAACTATTCATATCTCATGGGGAAGAAACAACAACACATGGA
>NW_018232530.1:384-733 GCF_001263595.1 Phalaenopsis equestris | reverse complement strand
TATAAATGATTTTATAGATTATAATCCCAAAGATAGGATTATCTCTGATATATTAGTTCTCGACTTAGTTCCCGACCACCAACACGAGACATCACCATATCCCAATAATTAAGCACCTCTAGCAGTTATAAGTACAATGTAAAATCATCCATAAGTTACTCATCAAATAGGTTCTCGACTCCTATCAAATGAAAACAAAGTCTAAGAAAGGAAGTAACAAAATTGGGATGGAACTATTACTGTAAAAATTTATAATGTCTCTTATAAAACTCAAGTTCACCAAGTCTGGGTGAGACCCGAGTTGTAGTGGTCTTATCAATCCAACTACTACAAGAGAACATACAAGTCT
>NW_018232530.1:0-340 GCF_001263595.1 Phalaenopsis equestris | reverse complement strand
ACCCTCATGACACAAAATCAAACCACTTACAATCCAAACATCTACCAAACATCAAGCAAACTGATCAATCCACACTAAAGCAAACACAATACAACATTAATAATCGTGACTCTTAAGCATACTAAATCAAACCACACAGATAACTATGGGTTGCCTCCCATAAAGCGCTTGATTTAACATCGCTAGCCCGACAAATGATTCCACCTGGATCAAAATTCCAATTAAGTAATCATTGATCAATTGTCCAATTTTTTCCAGATCTAGGGATTCCTACAAAGTCCTCAAATTTAAATGTTTCTTTCAGGTCTTCCTTTTCATATTGATTCATATCCTTGTTCCT
>NW_018232529.1:0-1523 GCF_001263595.1 Phalaenopsis equestris | reverse complement strand
GGCTGGTTGGAGCGAAGTGAAGCGCTCACCGGGTTGTGGCGGCTGGTCAAAGTGAAGTGAAATGAGTGAAATGCTCGCATGGCTGGAGCAAAGTGAAGCGCTTGTCAGGCCGAGGCGGCCGGTCAAAGCGAAGTGAAATATTCACCGGGCCAGAGCGGTCGGTCAAAGTGAAGTGAAATGCTTGCCAAGCTGGGGCGGCCGGTCGAAATGAAGTGAAATGTTCGCAGAGCCGGAGCGAAGTGAAATTCTCATTGAGCCGCGGTGGTCGATGAAGCAAAGTGAAATGCTATATGACATGCAAAATGCAACATGCAAGCATACATATGTAATAGGGAGCCATTCTCGATGCTAACGACCTCACCGGGGAAACCTAAGGTCAACATATAGAAAGATAGCAATTGTCGCCTTTGCTTTGGTGAGGCGGGTAAGGAACTTCTCCCGGGATCTCCAAGGGGAAGTTCTCCACCTCATCGTGAAACAAGCTAACGATGATGTTCTTCCCGATTTCACAACTACTTCGAGGTTTGTAAAATGAGCTAATGACTCACATTTTCTCATTTTTGCAAAGGCCTACTCTTCGATCTTTCTTAAAAGACCAAAGTTACCAAAGCAAAGAGGAGAGAAGAGGGGCTCCAACCTTTAGGATTTTTGTGCTAAGGCTACCAGTGAAATAGGATTCGCTCGGCTATCGTAGGGGAATTGGTTGCGTAAGGAGAATCCTATTCTAAACGCCAACTCTAGTAAAACAAGTGATCCATCATATAGGTGTGCGGTCGTGCCCGCTAACGCTAGAGCACGCACCCCGTGTGGGCGATCAAACCCAAACGCCTATCACCACTAAAGCCTAAGGCTATCTAGAAACTGAAATGCGAGTTTAAAGTTATTATACTGTCACGAAGTTTGTGCGAAGCCCAATGCAGTTTAGGGTACTTGACTGGCGACTTTATATATGCTTAAAAATACAAGAATTTAATACTGCTGCTAGAAGATTTAATTTCTCAGCAACGGCACCAAAAACTTGACAATGGTTACAAATTCGATAAATATTTATATATATAATATTCGATAATGGTAAAGTCACTCTTATCAACGCAAGTATACATATCACTTAAGTAATATAGGGCTCTAATGGGGTCCTAGATATCGATCCCACAAGGAGTAATATTAGAGGCTACGAACTAAGATTATAGAAAATCAATACTTAATCACAACAATATAGTTCAAGTTGCTTATCTATCAATAATAGGCAATTGAAATAAATATGTAATTTTAATAACTCTTAAATAACTAATTCTACTAATAAAGTTTCTAATGTGAAATTCAATATATAAGAAAACATCCTTCTCCTTGCTAAGAAATTATAGTGAATGAATAAAACGAATTAGTTTGAATTGGATTGTGTCAAATAGGAGCATACCTATTCTTTACCCTTTGGTCCAGGCATAAAAAAACATTGACTAATTATATGCTTGGTTACTGATTCTGCGGCTAAGGTGGGGGGGGACTGGGTTCCCCCCTTGGGA
>NW_018232528.1:0-467 GCF_001263595.1 Phalaenopsis equestris | reverse complement strand
TCATTAATCTCTTTTTCAAAACAGAGTGGTTTCTCAAATTCAAGTCTGTACATATGATCAACAATTTGATTCTCAGCTCCCTTCTTATCTACTATTTTAAAGTCAAATTCTTACAAAAAAAGAACCCATCCTATCAATCTTGGTATTTCATCCTTTTTTCAATAAATACTTAATAAAAGAATGATTTGTGTGCACAATACAATTAGTTCCAATTAAGTCTGATCTAAATTTATGAAAACCATATACTACAGCTAATAACTTCTTCTCAACCGTGGTATAATTACTTTGAGCTTCATTAAGTGTTCTACTAGCATAGTAGATAACATTAAAAATCTTATGATGCTTTTGTCCTAGAACAACTCCAATAGCATAATAACTAGCATCACACATCCATTTAATTTTTTTTTCGCAATTTGGTGAAATAATAATTGGTGTAGTGGCTAATTTTTTATTTAATAATTCAAAAA
>NW_018232527.1:0-320 GCF_001263595.1 Phalaenopsis equestris | reverse complement strand
TGTCCTCTATTTAATTATTTTAAAAAATTATTTATTTGAATTTATGTAGTGAATTTAATTCAGGTAACTTTATTTTTGCAAATATTTAAATATTTTGGTAGATTTAAAGGAGAATTTTTACAATGAAAATTAATTTTGTGACTTAAGATGTTCAGTATAAGAGAATAAGATTATAGTCAACTATTTAAAGTAAAGGAAAGTATAATTTGAAATATTAAAAATCTGAAAATTCATTTGAGAAGACAAGATTGGGACTCTATGATGTAAAAACTATGAAATATATATAAGGTAAGGGAATAATTTGAGTTTCAAATTTAGGG
>NW_018232526.1:1778-5542 GCF_001263595.1 Phalaenopsis equestris | reverse complement strand
TATAGCGCAGCTATTTGGACCACTTCATTATTTTTTGCTTAAAGAGAATTGTATGGATGGATGGATGGATGTGTGTGTGTGTGTGTAGAAAAAAAATTCCAAAGGAATAGATAGAGTTGCCTTAATGGTGGAAACTTGCTAATTATCAAGTCTGTTGCTCGAGTTGAAATGTTCGCCGGTTGGTATTTTATCTTTACTGCATAAATGTGGGTGCATATGGGATGGTTATGCCACATCAGTTTTGAATTTTATGTAAAATATGACTAAAAATAATTCTAGAAGTCATTTTGATCATATAGGTTTGAAAAGTCTCATGCCATATAAGTCTGCATATGGGTATTTCTAGAAGTTATTTTGATCATATAGATTTAAAAAGTCTCGTGCCAATGTGGACATAACAATATTATGAGTGGAGGGAAGCATGGATGTGCATCCATGTCAACCTTAAGATTTGCACTGCATATGATGAAAACTATGTCAAAAATATGATAGAAAAGAAAATGTAACTTTTGTGTAATGAGATTTTTTGAAAAATGATTTGATCGTTTGACTGACATTGGTCTTGATAAAGTGTAAAAATGAGTGGGACATTTCATCAATTGGTAGATTTGGGACTTCATGTTAAAATTGAGATTTTCACACCTCGAGGTTAATGATAAACATGCATCTTGCTACCTTTATTAGTATATTGTGGTGCATGGATAATAACATGATATATAAGATTTTTGGGAAATTATTATTATTATACTTAACTCACGCATACACTTATATGTGTTAGGCTTTGAACTCTAGACCATATAATTGCATATAAACCTATCAACTACTAGGCCAAATTTGCTGCACAAGTGGATATTAATGATTGAGTTGTGATAATAAGCCATAACTATAGTTTTATTAGTACTTTGTAAGTAATGGTTGTAATACTAGACCTAGAGTTAGAATGACTGGATATGAAGATGACTTTTCTCCATGCCTATTTGGTGGAGATTAGCATGAAACTACCATTAAAGTTTGAAGTTTCATTAACAATGAATTAGGGATATACTAAAGAAGTTTTTACAAGGCATAAAGCACATTCAGGCAGTGTTATAGAAGTGAAAATTTCATGTTATATACATCAGACAGCTTCCACATAGATTTTATGTGTATCTTCTGTTTTATATGCTACTTATAGTGAGAAATACATCACAAATCTTGAAAAATGGAAGTTCATTTGAGTACATCATTGGACATGAATGATCTTAGTGCTGCAAAGAAGTTTCGTAAGGATGTATATAATCGGAAATAGAAAGGCAGGCAACTTATGATATGAATGGATCTGATTGTAGTGTTAGGTGATATTTTGATTCAGATTATGTTTATCCTGAAGGAAGATCTCATATTGGGTATATCTTTAGTCTTTATGGTTGTGCAATTAGTTTTAAAATTTATCCTTAGCATATTTAAGGTGTAATATGTTAAATTTTGGAATTATCAAATCCTGATGTTGGCATGATTTAGTAAATTTGCTTAGTCCATTCTCATACAGACCCTTGGAGATTTATTCAGTGAATAATTCTATTTCTCTCCTTATATGAAAATAATTGTTCCAATTTTAGTGGGGTATTTCCTACTACACATTAATGTTGATAAGAGGATTTGATATCTTTTTGTCAACTCTTTTCAATTTTACTATATTTTTTGTTTGAATTTTTTATCTCTTTATTCTGCAAATGTAGATCAATCTTTACTAAATCACTAATCATGGTATTCTTATCTCTATGATTATTTTAATATTGGGAAATTTATATACATAGCACACAATTTTTATGTATTTACATACCTTAAGACCTAATGATACTGGAACTAGTTATGAAATCAACGGAAACGAAAGCAAATTTTTATTAACCCTGAATTAGTGTTACAATACGACACAAACGGAAAGGGGAAATACAATAACAAATCAATCTCCAATATGAGGGCTATGTTAGCATCGATAAGGCGGCAAGGTGTAAGGGGGAAGGTGGAGGGCTGTCGAGCAGGTTGGAAGGCTGGTTGGTGGCTTGTTGGGGATTGGGAGAGTGGGGTAGCAGGGAAAACTATAGGGAGGGGTGGAAAAGGATGTTGGTTGATGGGAGAACAAGCCAGACAACAAGGGGAACTATTGTAGATGACCGGTAGGAGGCAGGTGGGCGGTCGGGAGAGCTGGACAGCAAGACCAGCAGCAAAGGGGATAGAAACTGGTAGAGAGGGTTGGACGGTAGGTTATGGCTAAGAGGAGGTTGCGGTAGAGGAGCTAAATGATTTGGGGAGGCAGGCGGCTAGAGGGAAGTGTTGTGAAAAACGACGACAATAAAGTGAAAAATGGAATGAGAAAAATTGCACGCAGAAAAACATCAGAGCTGCACACGGATTTACGTGATTCGGCAAATTTGCCTACGTTCACGGAGCTGCAGAGAATTTTATTTCTTTGAGAAATTACACCGTGGAGCGCCTCGACGTTTACAAGAAAATCTTTATTTTCTTCTCTCCCTTCATCTCTTTCTCTTAGCTCTCAAGAGGGCTTGGCTTGGCTTCTCCTTTAAGCCAAAAGAGGCTATTTATAGAAACCATGAGAGCGGTAGGTAGGAGATGGATGTGAGGTAGGTGAGCGGTAGGTGGGATGTGGTATGTGAGCGGTAGGTGAGATTCGTAATTAGGAAGCTAATTAAATTTCGGTGGATCAGGTCTCCACATTACCCAACAGGAAGGGGAGGAGAAGGATTGGGGAAAATGATAGAGGAAGATGCAACACCACCTTGGAGCAGGATACAACTGAAGCACCACCTATCTTCGGATACGACCCTAGCAGGCAGAGGAGAACACTAAGAAAAAAATCTGAAACCAAAAAGCACATGCAAAACTGACATTAATTCCAAAAAACAACACTTAAAAAGACTCCAATGGGGGGAAATAACAAAGGAGGGTTCTCTAACAGAAAAGGAAAAGAATAGAGAGGGGAATCGACAGTCACCTGAACTTTGATATTTGAAAGCCACCCGGTCCAGCAGTGACGTGGACCAGTGCCCTATGCTAGCCGGTTCAGCCGACTGGCTATTCCCCATCTGCGCGGGAATACTCCCACACCCGCGTCACCTAAACTTTGATATTTACATACATTGCAATATGGCTTCTAAAACTTTTGAATGAAAATGTCTAATTGACTTTTAAAAAATGGTAATAATGCGAAGATTTGAGTCTTCTGTGTGTAAATATTAAAAGTTTAGGAATGAGATATGTAATTACATAAGAATGGTGGTGCTATGTCTGTAAATGCCCCTTTAATATTTTCAAAAACCAATTTGTGCGTTCAAGTCTAATTTTATTTCCCCCACCCTAATTTCTTACTTCACCACCCAAAAAAAAAAGAGTATTTAGGCTCTTCCTCTACAATGATGTGTTTAAATTAAAACAATACATGTAATTTAGATTTGATGACCAAGCATTCTAACAATTTATGTATTTACATATCTCGCCCTTTAAAACTTTTATATTTACACACATAACACTTGGATCTCTAATGTCACATGTAGTTTAAGTGTGACATATGTAAATATATAAGAATTGTAGGCTGGACATGCAAATTTTCTTTTTGTTATTTTATTTTGGCAAGATTGTTCCAGAAAACCACTTGTGAACTAAAGCTTTCTTTATCTGCATAATAGAAATATATGGCTAGAATTATTCTGCTCGTATATATGAATTAAAAAAAAAAAAAAAAAAAAAAAAAAAGAGAAGTTTGTGGG
>NW_018232526.1:0-602 GCF_001263595.1 Phalaenopsis equestris | reverse complement strand
TAGAGGTCTATTTACAGTGTTCTGGGTGTAATTAAAATATGAATATGAACTATTTTGATCGGACAGTCCGAAGAGCTTCCCTCAATCATGTTTCGTTTAATGGACATTTGAGGGCCTTAATGATGTCGGAATTGAGTGATTTTGGGCTCGTTGGATTTGTCTTGTCAAGACGCTTGATTTAAGTATAAAATTGCCATATTTAACAATTGTTTGATCTTTCAAATATGTCTGAAAATCTTCTAAGTGCGGTTCAATTACTTGATTTGGGCTTGATTTGACCCAGATCGGGCTAGTTTTCATATCATTAGGTCCGTCTTATTGAGTCAATCAATTTGATTATAATTTTTTTAAAATCAAAACTCTGGATGACTTTTAATTAAAGTTTAAATGTTTCTTATTTAAAAGATTGCATTGAGATTCGTGTTGGATGATAAATATTTATTTGTGTCATATCAAAATAAAAACAAAAAAAAAGAAGAAGAAGAATTTAGGGATTAAATTGACATTTTTAAAGCTCTGGGACTAAAATAACCCATTACAAAGAGCTATGGGACTATTTTGATACTTTTCTCCTTAGGGTTATTATCTTAACTTGAGTTAAC
>NW_018232525.1:0-300 GCF_001263595.1 Phalaenopsis equestris | reverse complement strand
TAATAAACTTTCGCCGATTGAAAACTCACATTTTGAGTTTATCAAGGGAATTAGACGCCAAAGGAATGAAATTGGTGGAGTTTCACGTCATTTTTGGAGGGAAAATATGAATAATGAATTGAATTTTTGAGTTTAAAATGATTATTCCCGCCCAAAAACTGCCAAAAACCGCCATTTGAACCCAAGTAACTGTCAATTCACCGGTCCCTCCGTCGGCGGGGTTGATGGCGCCGTCGGCGAGCCCCTATATTAATTTTTCCTGAAATCTCGGGAAAATCTTGCCGTCAGCGGCGTCGAGGG
>NW_018232524.1:0-1049 GCF_001263595.1 Phalaenopsis equestris | reverse complement strand
TATAAATCAACTTTTTGGTATTTTCTTGTCTGAACTGTTATATTTAATTTTATTTAGAAAAAAACAGATTCTGCTGCATAGATTATATAATGAAAAAACTCAGTCAAACTATTACCGAACATTGAAAACATCTTATCTTGTTATCTCAGAAAGCTCAAAAACTTCGGATAAGAGTAAGAAAAAAACCGTCTTCCTAACATATATTATAGAATTCTTAGGACTTATAATACATAAATGATCCATAGAGTTACAAGAAAATAAATTAACAAAAAAAACCATTTTAAGCAAAAAAAATAACCAGAAAGATTTACAGAGATTTTTTAGATGTATTAATTATGCAGAAGCTTTTGTTAAAAATCTCATAAAATTAAGAACCCCTACAAAAGAAGTTGAAAAATAATATATCTTGATACTGACATGAAAAATATGAAAAAATTTTCTATTAAATCTTCCAAAATTATATTTACTTATACTTGGAGATTACTTAATTATAGAAACTGATAGTTCTGAAATTGTTTGGGGAGCCATCCTAAAAGCTAGACGCAATAATACAAATCTACGATGTAGATATAGTTCAGGTACTTATACTACCACTGAAAAAAATTATCATTTTAATGAGAAAGAATTATTAGCAATAAAGAAAGCTATTAAAAAATTTAAAATATTTTTAAATGAAATATTTTTTAATTAGAACAAACAATAAAACTGACATTTCCTTCATCAAAGAAAAAATAGTAACTTCTTTGTCAAATAAAAATCAAATAAAAGATTAATCAATTAGCAAAGTTGATTTTTTGCATATACATTTGATTTATAAAATATATTGAATGAAATAAAAATTCTCTTGTTCATATACTAACACGAGAATTATGCAGAAATTAAATATGAATGATGAAAATATGAATACTTATGATATAACCAGTGAGATTGAAGAAAAATCTAATAAAGACATAACCAATTATCTGAAAATTGTTAATCTACAAATATGGAAATTAAAATGTAAAATTGCATTTGACAAAAACATTCGAAATGAATTATTTAAAATAAAA
>NW_018232523.1:0-268 GCF_001263595.1 Phalaenopsis equestris | reverse complement strand
TTGACACAAATTTTATTTTATTCTGATAGGAATGTCTTTGCTCATCCTCCACTTCTATGGTGTAATTATGATAAGTCTATGTTGTGATATATATGAAATTTAAAATGGTCGATGATGAAGCGAAAATATATAACGAGAAAATTTACATCAGAAAAGAACACACAGATTTATGTGGTTCGGCAAATTGTCTATATTCACGAAGTTGCTGAGGATTTTACTAATTAAGGAAATTACTCTCTAATTACAAGAGCGAAAATAATATATATAT
>NW_018232522.1:0-240 GCF_001263595.1 Phalaenopsis equestris | reverse complement strand
CATTTTTGCTAAAATTTTGACATAGATAAAACACTTGTGATAGAATTGAATTTTTAAGTATTTAAGATAAACTTACTTATAAGATAACAAATAACATTGATTTTGAAAGATTGCCATCCAGACGGAGATTCTAATGTTGAACTAAGAATGAATATTTTGTTACGATGGCTCTTAGCCTAAAGGCAAATTTGTCTTTTGTACGCCAAAGGACAATTTAGTCTTTTATTATTATTATTATTG
>NW_018232521.1:0-225 GCF_001263595.1 Phalaenopsis equestris | reverse complement strand
CTTATTCGAATAATCTCTTATCTGAATCATATAAATGATTTGAAGAGGAGAAGAATGAAATAAAAATGAGATACGACAACAAATAGGCAAATAAATAAAAAGAAGAAAGCAGAAGGCTTATATACATGTAATCCTCGTGTAATGGGTCAAGAATATACGTCCGAACAGGATTAGATCAAAACAAAAAATTTAAGAAGAGAATCCCTACATAAGCCACTCGTAACC
>NW_018232520.1:20930-22722 GCF_001263595.1 Phalaenopsis equestris | reverse complement strand
ACCGCTATCGGTGAAGTTAAGATGATTGCTAATTGTCTGGTAATGTAAACACCTTAGGAGTTCGAATCTCCTTTTGTCCGTGCTTATTTTATTTTTATCGAGAACTCCTAAGAGTCAACTACAAATTTAATCTTTAAATGTAAATTTGTAGTTGGAGTTCGAATCTCCTTTTCTATTTTGAAAGTATACTAAATACTACTGTATATACATTTATAAGAGAATAATACAGTATTTCTCTATTTTATGGGGGGTTAATAATATGAGAAGGAGAACAATTTTGTATATAAATATATATATATGTCTCGTTGGCTTAATTCGACAAACGCGAAAGACATTGGGACGATGTATCTTATTTTTGCGGTATTTGCAGGAATGATTGGTACAGCTTTTTCAATGCTGATTCGAATGGAGCTTACAGCACCCGGAGTACAATATCTTAATGGAGATCATCAAGTGTATAATGTAATTATTACAGCCCATGCCCTAATTATGATTTTCTTTATGGTTATGCCTGCTATAGTAGGAGGGTTCGGTAATTACCTTGTACCCGTAATGGTTGGAGCACCAGATATGGCCTTCCCACGACTCAATAATATTTCATTTTGGCTACTACCTCCTTCACTTCTACTGCTGGCAAGTGCCTTCGTAGAACAAGGAGCAGGTACAGGATGGACAGTATATCCACCACTATCATCTCTACAAAGCCATTCGGGGGGATCAGTAGATCTTGCCATTTTTAGTCTGCATCTTGCCGGTATCTCATCTATGCTAGGAGCTATGAACTTCATTACTACTGTTCTAAACATGAGAAATCCGGGTATGACACTACATAAACTACCTCTGTTCGTATGGGCTATTTTTGTTACAGCAATTCTTCTTCTACTATCACTACCGGTTCTAGCAGGGGCGAGTACAAAGTGCTAACAGATCGAAACTTTAATACTTCATTCTATGATCCTGCAGGAGGAGGAGATCCAGTACTATATCAACACCTATTCTGGTTCTTTGGTCATCCAGAAGTATACATTCTAATTATCCCTGGATTTGGTATGATTAGTCATATTATTTCTGCTTTTTCAGGTAAACCTGTATTTGGATATCTTGGAATGGTTTATGCTATGTTTAGTATTGGAATTCTTGGATTCCTCGTATGGTCACATCATATGTACGCAGTAGGAATAGACGTAGATACTCGGGCCTACTTTACAGCTGCTACAATGATTATTGCTGTACCTACTGGTATTAAAATCTTCTCGTGGCTAGCTACACTGTACGGAGGTTCAGTACGAATTACAACACCTATGCTATTTGCTCTAGGATTCCTTGCACTATTTACTATTGGGGGACTAACAGGAGTAATTCTTGCTAACGCTTCTCTAGATGTAGCACTACATGATACATATTACGTTGTTGCTCACTTCCATTATGTACTATCAATGGGAGCCGTATTTGCTCTATTTGCTGCATTTTATTTCTGGACACCAAAAATCCTTGGAAGAACATTTGATGAAAACCTAGGTCGAATTCATTTTTGGTCACTATTCGTAGGTGTAAACCTTACATTCTTTCCACAACACTTTCTAGGACTTGCAGGTATGCCTCGACGAATTCCAGATTATCCTGATGCTTTCTACGGATGGAATCTGATTTCAAGTTTTGGAAGTATGATTTCCGTTGTAGCTACAGGTCTATTTGTATATATCATTTATGACATTCTTGCGAACGGTAAACCAGTAGATGCTAATCCTTGGCAAGTACCTGGTTACTTCCAATCAACACCAATGTTCTGGTT
>NW_018232520.1:19613-20919 GCF_001263595.1 Phalaenopsis equestris | reverse complement strand
AACAGGAGCATACTCTCTAGAATGGTCACTTGACTCTCCAGTACCACTACATGCATATAATGTACTGCCTGCTCAATCTTAATATAGAGAATCTCCCTTACTATCTCAATATAAGAAAAGTGTAGTAAGACGGTTAGAATATGTTACCTACAGTCAAATTTTCCTTTAATTCAACGGTTAGAATGTGTTATCTCTCCTTTTACTGGAAGGAGAGGCAATTTCGCCCTTAATTCAACGGTTAGAATGTGTTACCGATAATGACAATACAGTGGTTCGACTCCACTAGGGCGAAATTATGACAATACCGAATCCCTAGGGATGAGACCTCGTAAAATTGGGGTTCGATTGTACTAGGGCGGAATTATGACAATAAATTATATAATAATTTCCAAAGAATTCATTACTCTCTACTAAATAAAATTAGTAGCTCTTTTCCTTTATCTCAATAAACTTTTATTAAAACATTATACAAGAATCAATGGTTTGTTCATTCTATTATTAAACACATTAAACTTATGCGACTACTAAAAACACATCCTATCCTTGGGCTACTAAATAGTTATGCAGTTGATTCACCACAACCTGCCAACATTTCTTACATGTGGAATTTTGGTTCACTACTTGGTGCCTGCCTAATTATCCAAATTCTTACGGGAGTATTTCTTGCCATGCACTATACACCTTCAGTTGACCTAGCATTCGTAAGTGTTGAACATATTATGCGAGATGTAAACTACGGTTGGCTTATCCGATACCTGCATGCAAATACTGCTTCATTTTTCTTTATTTTTGTATATCTTCATATTGGAAGAGGACTTTACTATGGATCATATAAATCACCTCGAGTACTACTTTGGTCTATTGGAGTTATTATTCTAGTGCTAATGATGGCTATTGCATTTCTTGGTTATGTACTACCTTACGGACAAATGTCACTATGGGGTGCGACAGTTATTACAAACCTACTAAGTGCTATTCCTTGAATTGGACAAGATTTTGTAGAATTTGTTTGAGGAGGATTCTCTGTAAACAACGTTACGCTTAACAGATTCTTTTCACTTCATTATCTACTTCCTTTTGTACTAGCTGCTCTTGCTGCAATGCATCTGCTAGCTCTACATGAACATGGAAGTAGTAATCCTCTAGGAGTATCAGGAAACACAGATCGACTGCCATTTCATCCTTATTTTGTATTTAAAGATCTTGTAACAGTGTTTGCCTTCCTACTAGCGCTAGGTGCTTTTGTATTCTTCATGCCTAATGCACTAGGACACTCAGATAATTACATTCATGCTAACCCTATTCA
>NW_018232520.1:18790-19579 GCF_001263595.1 Phalaenopsis equestris | reverse complement strand
CATTTTATGCGATCCTACGGTCAATTCCGAATAAACTACTAGGAGTACTAGCCATGTTTGGATCACTTCTAATTCTACTAGTAATGCCAATTCTAGATACATCACGAATTCGAGGGAACCAATTCCGATTCATGCGATTTGCATTCTGGCTATTTGTAGTTGATTTTCTCATTCTAATGTTCATTGGATCACAACATGTAGAATCTCCTTATGTTGAAATTGGTGCTATTGCTACAGCATTCTACTTTGCGTGGTTTATTGTCATTGTACCAATGATTGGTATTGTAGAAAACACACTGATGGATATTGCAGTTCGAGACGATACTCGGAATATCTCCCTATAATAGTATAAGAGTATTATACATTTTGTAAATAGGGGACATCGTATAATTTGGTTAGTACACTTCTGTTGCATAGAAGAAATACGAGTTCAATTCTCGTTGTCTCCATAAATCAGATAAATAAACCTTGATAGCTCAACAGGTTAGAGTATAGAATTGAAGCTTCTAGGGAATTGGTTCGAGTCCATTTCAAGGTAGATATAAGTAATAGAAAAGAATGATAATAAATCCAATACGGTGTAATTACCTCATACTAAAAAGTATTTAATCTTAGTACAGTTTGAACGTTATTTGGTAGTTTTAACTCATGCAAGTTAATTATTGAGAATATAACTCGAATAATTAGCGTACAGGCGAGGAAAATAGACAGATACCCTACAAGAAATGAGTATTGTAGGATTCGTCTTGTATCTAGCAGATGAAGAATCTATGACGGATAGGAAAGAGT
>NW_018232520.1:15231-18780 GCF_001263595.1 Phalaenopsis equestris | reverse complement strand
TCCCGCAATTGGTTTGAGAATAGCCGGAGGTACAGTAAGTACACTGCAGAGAAGAATCTTGGGCAATGCTCGAAAGAGTGACCTAGCTAACCAGAACTTTAGTAATAAAGTGTCGTAAGGGAGGATAATGACGTTACCTTACTAAAAGTCCAATCTAAGTATCGTGCCAGCAGATGCGGTTACACGAACTGGGCAAACGTTAAACAAATGAATAGGATTAAGGATCCGTAGGCTGTTTCTGCAATCTGCAATTTTACAAATTGCAGAGCTTCAAAACTAAGAATCAAATAGAGGAGAATAGAATACTAGAAGTAGAGTTGATATTTGTTGATCTCTAGTGGAATACTCCAGGCGAAAGCAATTCTCTGGCTAATGATTGACGCTGAGGGATGAAAGCACGGGTAGCAAAATGGATTAGATACCCAAGTAGTCCGTGCCGTAAACAATTTACACTTCTTATTTAGCACATGTTAGGTAATAAGCAAATGCTGTAAGTGTAACACCTTGTAAGTACAGCCCCAAGGCAGAAAGCAAAAAGATTAGATCATCCTAAAAACCCGGAGTGGAGCATGTTATTTAATTCGATAACCCGCGTAAAATCTTACCTCTTCTTGAATATATATTCTTCCATTCGGTTGAATATATACAGGTGCTGCATGATACAGGTGCTGCATGGCTGTCGACAGTTCGTGTCGTGAGACGTTAGGTTTGGTCCACAAACGGATGTAACCCCTACTTATTCATTAATACAGTTATAATAAGTATAGTTCTCTGACAACGAGAACTAGATAAAAGGGAATACGACAAGCCCTCATGGTCCTTATGAAGTATGGGCTATAGACGTGCTACATGAATTCAACAAACTGAGGCAATATTAATCAGTAAAATAGAATATAGTTTATAAGGCGATTGTAGTCTGAAATTCGACTGCATGAATCAGGAATTCCGAGTAATCGTTGATTAGAATGCAACGGTGAATAAATACATTTAGGAGGTACTAACCGTCCATCACATGCCGCTCATCGGTCAAGTCTGTAATCTGTCACAAATTAAATGTTTAATTTAGTTATAGTAATATATAATTTCATATAATTTAAAGTAGAGACATTGAAAGGCTTCCGGTTCGTGGGATGAAGTTGTAGCAAGGTAGCCGTAAGGGAGCTTGCGGCTGATAGATGATACACATATCTCCCTATATTATATGTTTATAAGGTATATACTTTTATATAGAGTTTTCTATGAGAATCGAACTCATATCAGGACATTAGAAGAGTCTTGCTTTCACCATTAAGCTAAGAAAACTTCCCTTGGGATATAGTAGGGAGATTATACATAAGGATAAATATCCAGAGCAATTAGTAGACTAGGAATAAGGATTAGTAGAGCAATAACTATTGGAAGCATATGTGTCCAACAAAATACCATTAGAGAGTCATATCGCATTCGAGGTAGTGTTGCACGAATTCAAACAAATACAAACATGAATAGTACTGCTTTCAGACCTAGCACAACACTCTCCACATTTAGAATATATTCGTTATAATGTCCACCTGGTAGCATATAACCTCCTATGAATAGAATAGCTGTAAATGTTGACATAAGAACAATACTACAGTATTCAGCAAGAAAGAAAAATACGAAAATCATACCAGAGTGTTCTGTTATAAATCCTGCTACCAGTTCAGATTCTGCTTCTGGAAGATCAAAAGGAGTTCGATTTGTTTCAGCTAGAGCAGATACAAAAAATAGAAGAAAAATCGGTAGAAGCGGTAGAATATACCATACGCTTTGTTGCATTTCAATGATTTCTGTAATGTTGAATGTTCCACAAAGTAGCAGTACTGAAAGAACAGCTGCACTATAAATCAGTTCGTAACTAATCATTTGAGCTGTAGATCGTAGTGATCCTAGGAAAGCATATTTTGAATTGGCTGATCATCCTGCAAACAGAATACCATAAACCCCAATTGATGAGACAGCTAGAGAATATAGAATTCCCAGAGAAAAATCAGAAAGGGCTAGACCAGGTCCGAATGGAATAACACCCCAACCTAGTAGACTAAAAATAAGAGAAATTATAGGGGCAAGAAAAAATAGACTTTTTGTGGCTTGTGTAGGAATAACTTGTTCTTTTACAACAAGTTTGAGTGCATCTGCAAATGGTTGCAGTACACCATAATATCCTACAACATTTGGGCCAATACGTCGTTGCATTGAACCCATTACTTTTCGTTCAATAATTGTTATAAAGGCTAATGCCAGAAGGATAGGTACCAGAATTTCTAGTAGATTGTAGAGAACTTGTAGCATTAAGGGAAAGTAAAATTCTTTATAAAGAAATTTTGAGCCTGTCATTTCTATATAGATATAGTTTAATAACTGGAGGTAAAAATCATGTTTACAAGAAACATTGTTTTGATAATAAATGATACCGATTATTATATCACTTCTGGGAGATAAGGCTACAGAATCAATCCATGAAAGATATTTTTCTGGACTAACACATTCGATGGCAATAGGCATAAATCCATGGTAAACACCACAAATTTCAGAACATTGTCCATAGTATACTCCTTCTCGTTCAATAAGTACAGAAGTTTGATTTAGTCGACCAGGTGTACAATCAATTTTTAGACCTAGAGATGGTACAGCAAAATCATGAATAACATCTTGTCCTGTTACGATGAATCGAATATGAGTATCTACAGGAACTACTACTCGATTATCCACTTCTAGAAGTCGAAGTTGCCCATCTTCCAGATCTGTCTCAGGTACCATATATGAGTCAAATTCAATAGATTCTCCTTCTTCGTTAATAAAGTCACTGTATTCATATGACCAATACCATTGGTGACCTACTGCTTTAATAGTTATTGAAGGAGAAATTACTTCATCTATCATATAAAGAAGTTTGAAACTAGGAAAAGCAATAGCAATTAGAATAAATGCTGGAGTTACTGTCCAAATTAGTTCGATTAGAGTACCATGATTTGCATATTTATGTGCAATACCTGATTGGAAATTAAGTACAACAGAAGATAGCACTCACATAACCCCGAAAAGAATTACTACTAGATAAAAAAAGATAGTATCATGCAGTTCTGTAATTCCTTCATGTGTTGGAGAAGCACCATCTTGGAAACCTAGTTGCCAAGGTTCCGGAGCATCATTGAATAGTACTGATGAAAAAAATGTGTTCATTGTAGAGGAAAATAATATCAAAATCGAAATGTAGTTTGATTTTTCTTGGTTCTTTCTAAGAAACATCACTTGAACACTTATTCACAAATAATAAGGGTTAGAGGAATTGAACCTCTCTTTCCGTTGTGTAAAAACGGTGTTAAACCACTCAACTAAACCCTCGGGGAGAAAGAACAAATTAATGTAGGTAAATTGCATCTTTAATATACGAAGCAGTTAGAATACAGAATACATATGCTTGAATGAATGATACTGCTACTTCTAGTGCAACAATACCAATGAAAATTGAAAATGGAATTACAGCAAGTACTGCAACTAGTGGACCTTTAGTAAACATTGGTGCAATAA
>NW_018232520.1:11383-15221 GCF_001263595.1 Phalaenopsis equestris | reverse complement strand
TTTGCCCGGCTAACCACCTCTCACCATATCCGAAACCAGCCGAACTCCTAGAGAAACTGCTCTCGCTAGATAAGAAATAATTTCAATAGGTACTAGTAGTGGTACCAGTGCTGCTGGAGCTCCAGATGGTACAAAATAAGAGAAAAAGTGGAATTTATGGATTGATAGTCCTAGGATTGTAACACCGAGAAAAATCATTACACTTAGTCCCAGTGCTACAATCATTGATGTTGTTACAGTAAATCCGTAAGGAACATTACCATTTAGATTCGCAAAGAGAATGAAGAAAAATAGTGAATAGATAAATGGTAGATATACTTCATGCGCTGCACCAATTTGTGATTTTACTAGACTATGTAGAGAAGCAAAACCACTTTCCAGTGAAATACTTCATCGACTAGGAATTAGTTGTTTATTATTACTTGCTATAAAATGAAAAGCAAGTACTAGATATACTGTAATTAGAGTATATAGACCTAGATTAGTTAGAGAAAAATTCATATAACCTAGTACAGGAAGTTGTACATTCACTAGACTAGTTACTTCGAATTGCTCTAGAGGTGAAAATAGTAGAAACATAAAAATAAGAAAAGACCGTAAAATCCCAAATAGATTCTTCTATGTATAAAAATATATAGAATAACCGTGAATTTAATAATAGTTTAGTAATATACATTCGTGTAAGGAACAGTTCCGTGAATGCAGGTAGAACAAATCGGCTCATTACGTAAATTACTACAAATAGACCAAAAAGCGCAAAAGATAGTTGGTTTACAAAATAAAAAGGTAGTAGTTGTGGCATAAGTTATGATAAAATGTACTCTTCAAATAGTTATCGAAGGAATCCTTGTAAATACAAGGAACATGAATTACATGTTGTCTCTAGCCTTCCCATCTCAAATGGGAGACATCTCTTAATTGTGACAAAAGAAAATACCTTACTTATAGATAATATAGTCAACTATTTTCTATTCATGCTAAGTACAATAGGAGAAATTATTGCTAGAAGAAGAATAATACTAGCTAGAATAAGCCAGATTGCTGCGTGTGTATAAAGCATAGAACCAATACTTTGAATTTGTAGACCATTCGTAGAAGTGAAAGCAGTGTCAATATTTGTAGATTGAAACGCAAGATGCACGTTGTTAAACCCTGCTTCACCTAGAAAATTTGTATGAATTGTTGTCAGAATTCCTAGTACCACTTGCGAAAATGATTGTCCTAGTACAGAAGTTAGTTCAAATAGAAATACAGAACCCAGAATTGCACCTAGGGGAAGATTTTGTGTGTACTCGCTACCTACCGCATTGAGTTCTGCCAGTTGTAGATTCAGCATCATAATAACAAATAGAAATAGAACAGTAACTGCACCTACATATACAACAATATATGAGATACCAATAAAACCTACTCCAAGTAGTACTAGATATCCTGCTACATTCACAAATACTGAAATTAGAAATAGAACAGAGATTACTGGGTTTTTTGAGGTAATAACAAGAATACCAGATACGATTGCACCAAGTGCAAGAAAATCAAGTAGAAAATTGCTCATTGTTATAAAGATATGTTTCTATGGAAAAAGGAGTATATACTCATGCATATTTTGTATAGATAAATCAATAATGATATATCTTGTCTTAAAAGATCAATAGTACTTATAGGTTAAGTATATTCTAAAATAGTACTAGATACAAATATAAGTATCGATGATAATATAGAATATACGATTAAGTAATTAAAGGGATTTTCAGGGATGCCTAGCAATAGTAATAAAAAGGAATACCATATTATAGTATATCGAACAAATAAATGATATACGTTCCTAAGGAAAACCGATATAAAAAGTACGTTGGTAAGTAAAAAACTTTTTGAAAAAAAAAAAAAAGAAAACACCCCGAGACTCTGGAAGTAATGGTGAGTGAAACCAGATTTAGCCTATTTTCTCTTTTTCATATCAATATTTTGGAATAAATACAAGGAGTATATGAAAATATATATCTACCACAGAAAGTGATAGTCTTTTAGAATAGGATAAAGAGAAGAATAGTAAGTAAAATGAGGACGTCTGCCTTGTTTGAAAATCATACGAAGTATGAAGCCTCGCTTCTGTGCAATCATACTAAGTATAATTGACCAGAATGACGAGGTCATTCTGGGGGTACCATCCTCCAAGGCTAAGTATATTACTGTTAGCGATAGTGAATAGTAGCGTAAGCGAAAGGTGAAAAGAAAGTGATAGACTAGTGAAAAGACCTGAACTGGAAATTCTATAAGCAGTTGGGGTTCAATCGAACGACAACGTACCTTTTGCATAATGGGTCAGCGAGTTACTTGATAAAGCAAGGTGAATAACCTTTTCGAAAAAGAAATAATGGGAGTTGTATCAAGTAGACCCGAAGCTAAGTGATCTTACCATGATCAGGCAATAAGTGGCCGAACCTATGAATGTTGCAGAATTCTGGGAGGAATTGTGGTAAGGGGTGAAAGGCCAATCTAACTTAGATGATAGCTGGTATTCTACGAAACCTATTTAAGTAGGGTATACAATAAAAATATTCTATGTACAGCACTGAACATCACGTTATTCTAGAGATAAAAACTATTTTAGGGGGGCTTACCGCTCTACCTTTGATGATTAACCTCGGAAGGAGAATAGTTGTTATTGTATGCACAGTCTATTCATGATAAGGTGGATAGACAAAAGGGAAACAGCCCAGAACATAAATTAAGGCCCCAAAATACTGAAATAATTAAGTGAATGTAAGAAAGTTTTTCTCCTAAAACAGCCATAAAGTATGCATGGAAGTTGCAATCTTTTAGGGAAAGTGTAATAACTCAATGGTCTTACTTATTACACAATAAGTAGGGAGAAAAGCGTCGATAATTTACAGGGTCTAAAATAGTATGCCTATATTGTGTCTTTTTCGTCTAGATACGAATTTGGGTAGTAGAGCATTCTATATTCATATGAAGATTATATTGCGTATAGTTGGATGATATAGAAGAGAGAATGCTGACATGAGTAACGTAAAAGGAGTTATAACACTCCTCGCCGAAAACGAAAGGGTTCTATGGAAAAGTGAATCTGCCATAGCTTAATAGAGTGTGAAATTACACTCGTGGTCTCTAAGGAAAATGTGAAAGCAGTATCTGATGAGTATAAAAGAAATACATTACTAATAACTATATTTAGTACAGGAAAATAATCTTTATTTACGATCGTCACCGACTCTGGTTCGTAGGTAGAGAATACTAAGGCGTAGAGATAATGCTTGTGAAGGAACTCGGCAAACTATATCCGTAAGTTCGACGATAAGGATAACCGAAGTTTTATAAAAATGGAGTGACACAAAATCGGGGGCTGCGACTGTTTACCAAAAACACAGCAACTTGCTAAGACAAAAAGTATTTGTATAAGTTGTGAACTCTGTCCAATGCCACGTCCTGTAAAGAGACAAATTCTTGAGAGTTTGAACCTGAAAGGTGGTCAATGACGGTCTTAACTATAAGGATCTGAAAGTAGCAAAATTCCTTGGCTATTAAATGTAGTCCTGCATGAATGTCCTGCTTTCTCCACAAGCATCTCAGTGAAATTGAATTAGCCGTGCAGATGCGGTTTATCTTCAGTTAGACGGGAAGACCCCGTGCAGCTTTACTGTAATCTGATATTGATTTTGTACATTTAGAGGTGTAGAATACAAGGGAGCAATTCAACGAAGTTGAATTGACAAAAATCAATTCGATTTTGCGCCTGTGAAATACCTTGACTCTGAAAGTACATTATCTACACTTTCTACATTCAGAAAAGACAGTTTCAGAGGGTCAGATTGACTGG
>NW_018232520.1:8924-11336 GCF_001263595.1 Phalaenopsis equestris | reverse complement strand
ATTAGTCAGAAACTAATCAACTATGAATGGTTGCCCAAAGTAGAATAATACAAATATGCCTGACTGTGTGACTGACAAGTCAAACAGATACGCAAGTAGGATATACTGATCCGGTAGCAATTCATTACTTTATTGAAAAGAATAATGATCATTATGGAATGGCTATCGCTCAAGGGATAAAAGCTACGCCGGGGATAACAGGTTTATCGTTTGCGAGAGTTCATATTGTCCAAACGGTTTGACACCTCGATGTCGACTCATCTCATCCTCCGGGTGTAGTAGCTCGGAAGGGTTCAGCTGTTCGCTGATTAAAGAGGTACGCGAGTTGGGTTCAATACGACGTAAGTCAGTATGGTTCCTATCTTCTGAAGACACAAATTGTTAAAAGAGACTCTCTTACTAGTACGAAAGGACCATAAGGGATGATTCAATAATGTACCTATTGTTGAATAGTATGTAGGCACAGTAGGGTAATCATAACAGTTAAGTGCTGAAAGCATATTAAGCACGAATCCTCTCTCTAGAAACAAACAGAAATAAGAAAGAGACTATTTCTTTATGATCTATTCTTGTGAATAGGTTACCCCAACAAAGTTGGGAATAGGACGTATATGAACGTATAGTAATATATTAAGTATAACGTTACTAATTTATTGATGGACTTAATTGTATTATATTATCCAAATAGTTATAAGAGACAGACTGATGGCCTAACGGAAGTGTTGGGAAGGAGAGCTCCGGGTTCGACTCCCGGCAGTTTGATTTTTAACGAATAGTACTATTCTATAAGAATAGAGCAACACAGACAACTGACAATATGTAACAGAACAACTTAATTATTTTCAAGGTATCATAGCATAGTGGTAATGCACCATACTGTTAATATGGCAGAGGAAAGTTCGATTCTTTCTGATATCTTAGTCATATAAGATACATCAGTATAACACAAGAGTATTCGGATTTGAACCAAAACTTGATGATTTTGGAGATCATTGTACTACCATTATACTATACTCTTTGTCGTATATCATGATTCTCTATTGTACAATAGAAACATTGCAGATAAGAATCAAGAGGGAATCGAACCCTAAATGAAAGAATTTGCAGTTCTTCAATAGAAAACCATCTATAACTCGATTCTTTAGGGAGATACTCATTAAACACTAGTTCCTATACGATAATCCGTAGCAATTCTTACAAATGAAAGAATAAAACTAGTGTATAGAGTGAATGGACCCAAATTGTACTTATGAAGCCGTAGCTTCCAGATTCTGTTGATTAACCATGACCAATGTTAGGGTAAGAGTGAAAAATACCTCGTAGATTAACAGCTTCCGTAAAACCATTACGAATAGTGAGAACACTGTAAATTGACATAAAGAAACATTTTATCATATTGTTCATAGAATAAATTGATATATTTTTACCATTCAGCTCTTATAAAAGGGAAAAATGTCTAAATTATACATAAATTAGAGACGACACACTATTATGAATATCATTTAGTACAACATTAGGATACATACCTAGAAGTACTGTGAGAATTAGTAGTGGCAGTAGAATCATATATTCTCGTCGTCCGATATCTGTTGTATAGTTTAGGTAAGGAGACCATGTTCCAAAAGTAATTCTGTTAAATAGCCAAATGCTATACGCCGCACTAAGGACAATACTACTTGAAGCAAGTAGAGCAATAATAGGATTTCGTTGAAAAATACCTGCTAGAGAAAGGAATTCTCCAATTCAATTAGCACTTAGAGGTACTGCCGCGTTGAAGATTGTGAATAGGAAGAAAAACAGGGCAAAAAGAGGCATATATGTTGCTACACCTCTATAATAGCGAATTGTTCGGGTATGGTATCTATCATATAGAACACCACCTACTAGAAAGAAAAGTGCTGGACTTACTAGACCATGGGCAAGTCCTAGTATAATCGCTCCCTCAATACCCTGAATAGTATTTGAAAAGAGTCCAAGAACAATAGTAGCAGCATGAGCTACACTAGAGTAAGCTACGAGCTTTTTAAAATCAGTTTGTCGCAGTGTGCTTAGACTTGCGTAAATAATACTAACTACGGCAAAAAGTTGCACAAGTGGCGAAAAGTAAGATGTGGCATCTGGTAGAAATTGTAGTATAATACGTAGGAACCCATATGTAGCTAGTTTTAGAATAACACCAGCCAGTACAATACTACCTCCGACAGGTGCTTCTGAATGAGCATAAGTAAGCCATGTGTTAAAAGGTACTAGTGGAGTTTTTCCAGCCATACTAATGAAAATTCCCAGCCATAGAAGTTTTTGGGCATCTAGATTGATTTCTGAAAGTGAAATTACCTGAAAATCTGTAGATCCTACATTATAATAAATGGCAAGAAATGAAAGAAGCATAAAAAGAGAACCAAACAGCGTGTA
>NW_018232520.1:7619-8879 GCF_001263595.1 Phalaenopsis equestris | reverse complement strand
CTCCTCCCCAAATACCTACAATGAAGAATAGAGGAATCAGTACGCTTTCGAAAAAAATGTAGAATAGGAGAATATCCAGTACAACAAATACTGCAATAAGTAGTGTTTCTAGAAGTAGAAAACAGATAAGGAAATATCGAAAACCATCAGCAGAAATATTATTCCAGTTTGAAAGAATACAAATAGGTATAATAAGAGTTGTTAGAAGAACAAAATATAGGGAAATACCATCAATTCCAATGTGTAGATGGCAAAATGTTACTTGCTCTGGTAGAAATTCTTGCGTGAATTGATAAGTACCTTCTGGTATGTTCGCATTGAAATTAGACCAAAGAACGATAGAGATAATAAAGTTAATAAGAGTACCACTTAGGGCAATACGTTTTATTCTAAGAGTATTGTTCCCCGAAAGTGCTACTATAAAACTAGTTACTACTGGTAGAATAAGTAGAATTGATAGCATTATGTTTAGATATACGTTTTTGTTCATTAGATAATACTCTTATAAAGGTAGAGTACAATAAACATTTCAGTGGGCATCTATAAGTAAATAAAGATAACCCGTCTGATTTTTATGATTACCAGGGAACAAAATACGGGTCGTATTTCACCTGTCTATAAGTAAATACAGATGACCCGTATTATGGTGAACGGGGGTGCTCTGTAAAAGCATTGACTCTATGTCAAACTGGGTTCGAATCCCAGATCTGTAAGCCATTAACGGAATGAACCCAGTTTGTTCTCTTTCTTCAGAAAGAGGGTTCGAATCCCTGATCTGTAAATAATATACTCAACGAACCCTGTGGGCCGAATACTTAGTATTTGGGCTTATAATTCCTATGTTAGTAATATTTGTATTTTTTCTGTATAAAACGGACGCGAAGAGATTCGAACTCTTGGTCTTGATAAAAAGACTCCTACACTCAAGGCAGGCACAATAAACCGGGCTCTGTCACACATCCTCTTATAAGAGTCGATAAGTAAAGAATACTTTATTTATCCCTCTTAGTTTAATAAAAATCCCATCTGATGATTTATACACATAGAAAAGTCATTTCCAGATTGTAACGCTTAGTAATCAATACAAATGACGAATAAGTTAATATATAAAATACAAATTATAATGAGAGATCTATCACCAAAACAATTCCAAGCACAACCATTTCATCTCGTTACTTCGAGTCCTTGGCCGCCAATCACATCTTTTACACTTATGATTCTTGCTTGTGGTGTTGTTATTTATTTTAATGGTTATGCCAA
>NW_018232520.1:1635-7597 GCF_001263595.1 Phalaenopsis equestris | reverse complement strand
AAACGGATTTACTAGTATGGCTTCTCCTCTAGCACTAAGGTTTCGAGATGTAGTAGCTGAAGGAACATTTCTGGGGGATCATACATTCCCTGTACAAAAAGGTATTACAATGGGAGTTGCCCTATTTATCCTTAGTGAAGTGTTTTTCTTCGTTTCTGTTTTTTGGGCATATCTACATAGTAGCCTAGCACCAACTGTTGAAATTGGTTCTCAATGGCCTCCTGCAGGAATTCCTGTTATTAATCCTTTTGAACTACCTCTACTAAATACTATCCTGCTACTTAGTTCTGGAGCGACTGTTACATACGCTCATCACTCTCTAATTCAGGGAAATCGAATTCTAGGACTTATTATAACTGTAGCTTTCGCAATTCTATTCACTGCTTGTCAAGGTATTGAATATATGAATGCTGGATTTACAATTGCAGATGGAGTCTATGGTTCTACATTCTTCTTCTCAACCGGATTCCACGGTATTCATGTACTTATCGGAACCATTTTTCTTCTAGTTGGTTTCTTTAGACTACTTAGTTATCACCTCACTGATCATCATCATCTGGGATTTGAAGCAGGTATTCTATATTGGCACTTTGTAGATGTCGTATGGCTGGTCTATTCGTACTGGTATACTGGTGGGGTTCATAATTTTCCCTTATTTATAGTATAAGAGATTAGGTATTTCTAGCTTAATGGTAAAGCAGCAATTTGTGGAATTGTCTTATTTCGGTTCGAGTCCGAAGTTATACCAAGTGCTAGTAGAAAAAGTGTATATTATTGAATAATAGAAAGGTCTAAAGTGATTTATGTAAGAGCAATATTAGAGGGAATAGTCGAACGAAAAATACTCTTACACACTAATTATAATTATACGAAGAAAGTATCATAACTTACAAAATTTAGCCTAGTTTCTACTAGTTCACTAACTAAGGACATTTCTCCCTTTTTGTTATAGCACTTTTACCTAGAAAGCAGGCTGGAATAGGCTAATAGGTTAAACCAAACCATTCATACTGGTTGATTGAGGGTTCAATTCCCTCTTCCGGCTACTTTGTTTACATTGTAAATATTATATGGTTCATAAACAACTTTTTATTAATGAATAATTTTCTATCACAATCACATAAAGAAATTAGTAGACTAATTCAATCCTATTTTCACAAAGGGATTATTCTAAGTGATCCTCTATTTCAAGAGAAACCCAACAAGCTAACGATTTCAGTATTCTACTATGCTGTGGAACCCAAATTTGCACAAAAAAGTATAGAGGTTCTTGCAAGAGAAATTACGAACCTAGTTGATAAAGAATATATTGTTCTGACTAGAGTTCATTATCCTTACATGAATAGTAGCATTCTTGCTAAATATCTTATCCATAATAGCTCTGCAAATACATTTATTCATTTTCGGAATGCTATTCTTAAATATCCTAAATTTGCGCGCAATGGTCTGCCATCTCACATTTGTGGTATTCGTATTCAACTATCAGGAAGACTTGCAACAGAACGGATTATTCCTCGTGTCACAAAAAATGTAGGCGTGTTTGGTTCTCTATCCAATGCAAGTTACGTTGATTATGCATCTCACACACAAAAGAATTATCTAGGTACATTTACCATTAAAGTATGAATTGCTATAAAAACTTTATATAAGGGATGAAGAAAGCTTTATCAATTCATTTAGTTCGTGTTTACTATAAATTTTCATTGTAATAGCACATGAACGTAACAATCATTATTTACCATGCTTGCTGCTGCTAAATACATTGGATCAGGACTAGCTACAATTGGTCTAGCTGGGGCCCTGGTGCTGGAGCTGGAATTGGAATTGTATTCGGTGCTCTAATTCAAGGAGTTAGTCGAAACCCAAGTCTACGAGGACAACTATTTACATATGCTATTCTTGGATTTGCTCTTTCAGAAGCTACAGGACTATTTGCTCTAATGATGTCATTCCTACTACTATACTCATAGTGAGCTGTTAAAAACAGTGTTTAGATCTTTCAGGGATAGGGATATTTCTCCCTCGGATTTGAATAGTATAACAATAAAATACTCTGTAAGTATGTTGGAATGGTAGACAAGTCGTGCTTAGGACACGATGGTTTTATACTGTGTGGGTTCAAGTCCCACTACTTACAACTTAATCTACTTTCTGTTATTCGAAGTAGACATAAGCAATCTTGGGTATCTTACTTTGGAAAGTAGGAGAGCATGCGATTACGAAAGGTATACGTTAGCCACCCTATTCTAAAAATAGGGGTACAATTTGGCCAAGAAAACACAGTTATAACAAATAAACATAGGCAATCTTGGCCAAATTGGTTAAGGCATCTAACTTCGGATTAGAGGATTGTTGGTTCGACTCCAACAGATTGCTTTACCAAATTTTTATTGTTGAAGTATAGTACATTCCTCGTTCGTGTTATCTATATAATAAGCATCAAAAACGAAAATAACGAATATAACTAGTATAGTAAACTGCTGAAAGCAGTTTGAACTGGTTTTTTATTATAAGTAGTATCTTTAACTAAGTAACATAACTAGTATAGTAAACTGCTAAGAGCAGTTTGAACTAGTTATTTTTAGTAATAACTCTCTCTTAGAATAAATAATATAACTAGTATAGTTTAATGGTAGAATAGGGAACTTCCACTTCTTTGATTACGGTTCGATTCCGTATACTAGTAGTTTCAATAAAGATGCTTTCAATTAGTCTAATTTCACTACTTATTGCAGTACCACTATTTTCCTACCGAATTACTCCGAATCTATTTAATCGGATTACTTGCGTAAGCCTACTTTATGCTTCATTCCTCTCTTTCCATACCTACGGTATGAATCAAGGTATTTATAATGGACTTTTTCATGTAACCACTGTTTCAATGGCTGTTGAATGTTTTATCTTTCTAATAGGAGCTATAGTTCTTCTAGGTTGGGCTAGTCGTTATACAGAAATTGTGCCTCATGGTATAAATACAGCTACTCCAACAATTCCTGAATATTCTATGATAATTCTATTTACTACAATTGGTGCTTCACTACTAGTATCTAGTAGTGATCTAGTATCTATGTTTCTATCTATTGAACTACAAAGCTTTGCTGTATACGTTCTAGCTACACTTTATAGAAATTCAGAGTCAGCTACTGCAGCAGGTCTAAAATACTTCCTTCTAGGAGGACTCTCTTCTGCACTAATTCTTCTTGGTACAGCACTGATCTATGCAAGTACAGGTCTAACACAATTTGAAGGAATTTACAGTTTTGCTTCAGGAGAACAAACACTTGGTATGCTTCTGATTGGTGTTGGTTTTCTATTTAAGGTAGCATCTGCTCCTTTTCATAATTGAGCCCCTGACGTATATGATGGTACACCTACTATTGTAACATCATGGCTAAGTACAATGCCTAAAATTTCTATCTTTGCCTTTCTTCTAGAACTACAAAATGGCATGTTTCAATCCGGAGAGCTTATTCTTATTGCATCTCTACTTTCACTAATTGTTGGAACTGTACTAGGACTATCTCAAATTCGAATTAAACGTCTTCTAACATATTCTACAATTAGCCACGTAGGATTTCTGCTTCTAGCTCTTGCCATTAACAACGAAGAATCTGTAGAATCTTTCCTCTTTTACCTATTCCAGTATTCACTAACAAATCTGAATGTTTTTCTGGTACTCCTAGCCTTCGGTTATGCAATTTATAATATATCAGCTAAAACAGAAGATATCTCTCTCATTCAGGAGCTACAAGGGCAATTCACTAAAAACCCGCTACTTAGTCTGAGTTTCGCTCTTTGTCTATTTTCTATAGCAGGAATTCCACCACTAATAGGGTTTTTTGCTAAACAAATAGTGCTATACTCATCAATTCATGCCGGACATTACTTTATGTCCATTATTGCTATTATTGTAAGTGTTATTAGTGCTTCATACTATCTAAAAATTATCCAAGTAATATTCTTCTTTAATTCTGGTACACAATATAAAGAATGAGGAGGATCACCTATTACAACTGTGCACAGTACACTTATTGCTGTACTTACTGCAATTATTACACTATTTGTGTTTCAACCATCTATTCTACTAAATGTATGTCACCTACTGGCACTTATGTCTCCTACTGGCACTTTCTCTATTTTATTATTAATGGCAACTATTACACTATTTATTCTATTTGTACCGGTACTTGTAGTTATTCTACTAATTGTAAATCTACTACTAGCGGTACATAAACCAGATTCTGAAAAGGTAACCGCATATGAGTGTGGTTTTCAGCCAATTTATGGTCAAACACGTAATCCGTTTGCAATTTCATTTTACGTAGTTGCTATGCTTTTCCTTATTTCGATCTTGAAATTCTACTCGTTTTTCCACTAGCATCATGTATGTATTCAGTACAATCCTATGGATTCTGAATTGTGATAATATTTTTCATTGTACTAACAATTGGATTTGTATATGAAATGGGAAGTGGAGCTCTGTATTTCACGGATCAACGATCTAAAAATCTCCCTAATAATAATAGTATAAGAAAAGGGGGGTTTAGCATAATTGGTTAATGCACTAAGTTGTCGACTTAGATTATGCCAGTTCGAGTCTGGTAGCTCTCATATACCTCTACCAATAAAAAGAGGGTTAAATAGGTTTGGTTTAAAATTCATTTCTCGTGATTTCTCACATTTGCATCTTATCGAAGTCCTTTAGGCTTAATCTGTATTTAAATGAATCTCTCGATTCTACTTTTTCTCATTGGAATTCTAGGCTTTGTCCTAAATAGAAAGAATATTATTCTTATGCTAATCTCTATTGAAATCATGCTGCTTGCTGTTACACTTCTAATTCTAGTAAGCTCTTACGCATTTGATGATATTCTAGGACAAACATATAGTATTTATATTATTGCTATTGCTGGTGCTGAATCAGCAATTGGACTAGGTATTCTAGTTTCATATTATCGACTACGAGGAACAATTTCACTACGATAATATGTTTCTAACAATTCTATTTCTACCGATATTCGGTTCTATTGTAGGTGGTCTACTGGGAAGAAAAATTGGAGTAACAGGATCTCAAATTATTACAACAGGATGTCTTATTATCTCAGCACTCCTGTCTGTAGTTGCCTTTTATGAAGTAGCACTAAATGGGTACTCAGTAAGTATTTATGTAGGAAGCTGAATGAATTCTGAAATTATAGATGTTTCATGAGGATTTCTCTTTGATAATCTAACAGTGTCAATGCTACTTCCTGTTCTAATTGTTTCAGCTCTAGTACATGTATTTTCGATTGATTATATGAGTGCTGATCCACATAATCAACGATTTTTTTCTTATCTTTCTATGTTTACTTTCTTTATGCTCGTTCTTGTAACAGGAGAAAATTATCTAATCATGTTTGTAGGTTGGGAAGGAATTGGTATTTCTTCTTATCTTCTTATTAATTTTTGGTTTACAAGAATTCAAGCAAACAAAAGTGCGATTAAAGCTCTTGTTGTAAATCGAGTAGGAGATATGTTTCTATCAGTAGCATTTTTTGCTCTTCTATTTACACTAGGAAATTTTGATTATTCAACAGTATTTAGTGTTGCACCATTTATTAATGAAACAGTAGTAGTACTAATTGGTCTACTACTTCTACTAGCGGCTATGGGTAAAAGTGCTCAACTTGGACTTCACACATGGCTACCGGATGCTATGGAGGGTCCTACACCAGTTAGTGCTCTAATTCATGCTGCGACACTAGTAACAGCAGGAGTTTATCTACTTATGCGATCATCACCACTAATCGAATATGGTCCTACAACTCTAATTGTTATTACTTGGGTTGGAGCGCTAACAGCCTTTTTTGCTGCAAGTACCGGTCTACTACAAAATGATCTTAAAAGAGTAATTGCCTATTCTACATGTTCTCAAATGGGTTATCTATTTATAGCATGTTGTCTATCACAGTATAATGTAGCT
>NW_018232520.1:0-1449 GCF_001263595.1 Phalaenopsis equestris | reverse complement strand
TCTACTCTAAAGATCTTATTCTTGAAGTAGCCTACGGACAGTATCAGTTCTCTGGACATGTAGCATATTGGCTAGGTACTATCTCTGCTTGTCTAACTGCTTTTTATAGTCTACGACTTATTTCTCTGACTTTTATAACATACCCGAATGCAAGTAAATCAGTATACATGCATACACATGATGCTCCTTTCATTGTAATAGTACCTCTGCTAATTCTATCCCTGTTTGCTATTTTCTTTGGATATGTTGCAAAAGATCTATTTGTTGGTATAGGCTCAGATTTCTCTTCATCCGTTCTATTTACACATCCATCGCGTATTAGTCTGGTTGAAGCAGAATTTGGTCTACCGCAAATTGTTAAACTACTCCCTGCGATTGGTACTTTCGCAGGTGCAGGACCTATCCCTATCCCATGTACAACAAGTATTTACAGTTCAACTAACAGACTCGACATTTGGCCGATCTCTTTATAAATTTTTCAACGGTAAATACTATATTGATGTTATTTATAATCATTATGTTATGTATAAAGGACTGAATATAGGGTATACTATTTCTAAAATTCTTGACCGAGGTGTAATTGAGCTACTAGGTCCTCAAGGACTAAGTACTTCATTTACTTCAAGTAGTGAATCAATTGCTAAACTAGATACAGGAAACCTTACAGATTACTATATGGGTGTAGGACTAATTAGTCTAACAGGAATTCTTCTAGTACCAACTGTGTTTTATGGAGTAGAACTTCTACCCCTAGTTCTAACGTCACTTATTATTATTAATACGATAACAAAATATAATAACACACGATTATAAAATATAGAAAATCATAAATAATTAATTTCTCCCTACTGTTTTAGTACAGTTATAAGAGTACTACAAACGCTTTGGTGTAAGGTGGCACGACAGGCTCATGATCTGTTAGACCAGTGTTCAATTCCTGGATGCGTTCTACGAGGTTAGATGTATTAAATGAATAATAGGTCTCTTAGTTTAACGGTAAAACTATGGATCTTCATTCTATAGACGGGGGTTCGACTCCCCCAGAGATCAATGTCGACTTAGTTTAGTGGTAGAATAGGTAACTTGTAATTACTTGACACTAGTTCGATTCTAGTAGTCGGCATATCGAGAATAGATTATCTATCATGAATAGATGATTTGTAGGATGTCGTCTAACGGGAAGACACTAGACTTTGATTCTAGTAAAGGTTGTTCGATTCAACCCATCCTAGTTGTGAATAATGAGAGTTACAGGGTTCGAACCTGTGACATAATGATTAAAAGTCATCCACTCTACCAACTGAGTTAAACCCCCCATTTTCTTGTAGTATATAGAATATGCTTCATGTAATTGTAGTTTTATGAAAATATATAGTAATTATACTGCGAACGAATATACCTCTTATATTCTAGCAGCAGAGGACAAACCGCTATCGGTGAAGTTAAGAT
>NW_018232519.1:0-373 GCF_001263595.1 Phalaenopsis equestris | reverse complement strand
TTTGTAGGATTTTGGCTATGTCCCGCCGATGTGATACAATTAGCAAATGGGTATATGGCGTTGAGCCAAAGAAATGAAAATTGTGGTGTAATTTGCCTGCGGTGTAATTTGAGACAGGCCAGCTCATTGACAATTTTTTTTGGGATTATGAATTATCCTAGCTTCGTTGGAATTTAAATTGAGGTACATGTATTAGAGTTTTCATATTACACATGTACTTAATATTTGTAGTCCTCTCCGGTGAGAAATATAGCTTTGTACGATTAAAAATTTGATAATAAAACATATTCGATGCCGTACTGTGGATGTAGGACTTTGACCGAACCACATAAGAACAGGTGTGCTTTTTTTATTCTTAGCACTTTTTTAGCAT
>NW_018232518.1:0-708 GCF_001263595.1 Phalaenopsis equestris | reverse complement strand
GTCCCCATATAGATTAATTTTTTGGAAGACTTGTCTATTACCAGTAGAATTAGAGCATAAAGCATATTTGGCTATAAAAGAATTCAAGTTCAATTTGAAATAAGTTTGTGAGAAAAGACTATTACAATTGAATGAGCTTGAGAAAATTAGGAATGCGTCTTACGATAATGCGAGGATTTATATGGAAAAGAGGAAAGAATAGCATGATTGGAAGATAATAAAAAGAGAATTTGAAGTTGGATAAGAAGTTTTATTATACAATATAAGATTGAAATTATTTCCTAGAAAACTGAAGTCTAGGTGGAAAGGGTCATTTGGAATTGTTAAAGTCTAACCTTATGGAGCTATTAATATTGAAGATCCCAAGACTGGAAGGTTATTTAAAGTGAATGGCACATATTCAAACCATATTTTGATAGTCAAAAAGCAATTTTTAAGGACACTATAATGTTGGGTTACCCGACTAAAGGCTGGGATTGTTTGGGCTGACAATACTAAACTAAGCGCTTTGTAAGAGGCAACCCATAATTATCGTTGTTCAGTTTATATCTATGTTCTTGTTTGGAATTTTTTACGTATATGCATTTGCTTACCCGAGTGGCGAGATTGGGAGGTTGATCGTCGCCAAAAAGTGGGAAAGGTTTTGCTACTTCACTGCAATTACGATTGTAGTAATGATTCAGGAGTTTTATGCCAACTTGAGGTTTA
>NW_018232517.1:104894-127705 GCF_001263595.1 Phalaenopsis equestris | reverse complement strand
TTTGAATTTATGAAATATTTTGGTAGAGTTTGGCACGAGGCTTGATTTGGAATGATTTCATTTTGGATTTAAGACTTTAGGAATGATTTTAATCAAATAGATGAAGGAAAGATGATGAAATGATTTTAATCAAATGGAATATGAAAAGAAATAATTGTCATGTGGGCTTTGGACTTGGGCTTTTGGAATTAAGTGTAGTGGGCTTTGGGCTTTTTTAAAAAGGAAATTGAATTTGGGCTAAAATTTGGGTTATTGGAATGTTGAGTTTGGTGTATAAATATTTCATGAGGGATTTGACAAAGTTTCAAGTGATTTTGAATTGAATAGTGGGCCAATTTGGTGGATTTAGGCATATGGTCAAAATTGGGTCTTTTTGATTTGAATGAAATTGGGCTTGCAATTGGATCAAATTAGGCTCAATTTTTGTTTTGAATAGAATTGTGTATGTTGAATTTTGATTTAGAATTGAAATTGGGCAAGATTGGAGTCAATTGGGCCAAATTTGGGGTTAATTTGGGGACATTTGGGCCTTTAAGGGCAAATTGGGGCTTTTGATCAAATTGGGTAAAATTGGTCAAATTTGGTCAAATTAATGATAAAAAATTGAAAATGGGAATATTTTAGATTATTTTGAAATTTTTAGGCCATGAGGAACATTTTAGTAATTTTGGCAGTTTTGGGGGTGTTTTGGAAATTTGGTAAATTTTTGCCAGTTTAAGTAGTGGTGAGTGGTTTGAGATGATTTTTTGACAAATTTGGGTATTTTGGATAATTTTGGGATTTTGGGCAAAAATTAGGGTTGTAGGGGTATTTTGGTAATTTGGTGGTTTTGGGCCAAAATGGGCCAACAAGCCATGAAACCACATTAAACCAGTAGGAGCCATGTGAGGACTCATTTTAGATGCTCCATATGCTAGTTCTAACTCTCTTAGCCAAAGACTAGGGGTATAGGGTCATCTATGTGAGCTTCCCAAAAGGAGCAAAAGGAGTTAAAGGAGTTAGGAAACCAAACTAAGGGATCCTAGGGTTTAGGGTATGTGAGAGAGTGTAGTGTGTGCAAGTTAGCCCCACCAAAACCGGATCACCCAGGGTTAGCCCCAAGGCCTAATCATCCTATGGGGGACTGCCCTTAAGCTCCTCCATACTGACCCCACCACTAAGTGCTAGAGGTTAGGACAAACATATGAAACTTCAAGTTGAGCAAATAAAGGTTTATAATTTCTATTGGTGAGGGTTCATTTCTAGTCTTCTAGGAATAGTTAACAGGAAATCCCTATGACTAGACCTTAAGCTACTAAAGAGGAAAAACTAGACCTTAACCAAAAATAAAATCAACATATGCATATTCTTATTTAATAAGTTGCTGATTGGTCGTGACTGTTGTTTAATGAGATGATGATTGGTGAACTTCTATTTTCTTTGATAATCATCTTCTAAATGTTGATTGGTGTGTTGTTGATCATTGATTTATTAGTTGTTGTTTACCTCCAGAGGTTGTTGCTTTGTTGTCTCGAATAGTCCTTGGTTGTTATTGCTGTTCTGGTGTTATATCTTGATATGTGCCTTTTGTTTTATTATTTTGATATTATTGATTGATATCTAGCTTTTGATTTGATTCTGGTATCCTTTTCATATCTTGTTATGGGGTTGTATTTTTGTTTTGGATTCTAAAAACATTTTGGGCTGGGCTGTCCGAATTTTTGTTTTCAAGAACAGCATGGGCCTGTTTTCCTCATTAAAAACACATATCTTCGAAGGGGCCCATGACGTGATCACACCGTCATTTTTCACGTTGACGGACGAAAGCCCTTCATCTGAAGTCTGAACCGAATACGAGGGTAGGATCGTTATTTTACTAAATTGACTCCCTTACAAGAGCCCTAGCTTCCTCTCCATATTTAAACAGAAGAGATGCAAACAACAGCAACTATTCTCCCCACCGTATCTCCTCGTGTTCATCCTCTCGTTTTTCTGCAATCTCTTCGAATCTCTGTTTTCCTTTTCTCGTTTTTTTTTTTTTGTTGATCAACGATCTCTTAGATACTGAGAGGGGTTTCTCAATGATGATCGAATACAATAAGATGACGAGTCCGATGGTAATCCATTCTATTCATCATGTGGACAGATCGAGGCATTTGTCTGAGAGAAACCCTAGTTTTTTCTTCTTTTTTTTCTTTCTCGCAGAATTTCTCGAACATATTTGGGAAGATCTTACTGATAGATTTTTCCCATCTAAAATGCTTTTCGCAATTGTTTGGGGGAGAAGAAGGCGTTCTGGTTATGATGATTGCATCAGATAAGCCCGAGATAAATTCTCTGAGCGAGTAAGCTTCTCCTACTCATTCTGAACTATTTGCTGCCTTCTTACCAGGCTGTTAATTCCGGAGTTTTATCTTATTACTTGCTTCTGGTTTTGCTAAATTCAATTCTATCGAGGTTTCTTCTAGGGGATCTTGGTTTTAATTTATCTTAATTTATAAAATAATATCCTGGAAATTTTTTGTTGAATCAAGTAAGAATTTTTTAGAACAAATTTTTATAAATTTTAGATAGACGAGAACACGAATCCTTTGAATCTTATTTTGAGTTATTTTGTTTTGTGTTTTCTTCAGCAATCTGTTGATTTAGAGCACTTGGAATTAGTAAATTTGACAGGAATGCAAATCTGTTTTTTTTTAAATTAATTTAATGCCTGAATTGGGGAGTTTTTTCTATGAACATCATTCAATGAAGATTTAATTCTGTTTTTATATTATAATATTTATGTTTTAACAATGCAATTATGGTTTTGGTGAGTGCCTTTTTGAGGCTCGAATATTTTGGAGCTCTGGAGCTCTGGTTTTTTTGATATTGACTCAGGACTGTTTGGGGGCATTTGTAGTTTAATAAATAATTTACTGATAAGCTGATTAAAAATAATCTCCTGATAAATTAAGTTCCGTAACTATTACAAATTTTTATTTTTTTTGGAAAAGCCAAATCATTGCCAATAAGCTCCCACCCACTTAGATAGGTGCGATATGAAAATGTTGTTTTCTGCGTTTTGAAAACGTATAAGCTGCCAAAAAACATTTTAGCCAAATAGATCAGGTACGATTTCAAAATAAGTTGCCCCAAACGGTTGTAATATATCATTACGTTCGCTATATTATGGAGGTTATTGGTGTTTTATTGAACTGAAATCGTGGAGCTTATTTGAGGTTGTTTCTTGAGATTATTGAAGTGAAGTTGTGAAAGTTATTGGGGTTATTGTGGGGGTTATTACAGTGTTATTAAAGTGGAATTTTGAGGGTTATTAGAATGAAACCAACGAGATTATTAGAAATTTATTCAAAGGGTTATTAGCGTGTTATTACGGCATTATTATAGTTAATATAAATTTTGAGGTTTCATCAATAATTTGAGTGGTTTCACTCTAATAATTTTTTTGATTTCACTAATAATACACATGGTGTTATTGATTTTATATTAATGGAGTTTGCATTTAAAACTGCATAGAGTGCGCATATGGAACTGTGTGGAGTTCGCATATGGAACTGTGTCCATACTTATGGAAAAGTTTCTTGATTTTGAGATTTATATGCTACTAATAAATTTTCTATATCCATCATTCTTTTAAGTAAAAAATATTTAAATATTAATTAAAATTTATCTAAAGTTTTGATTTCAGTAAATTTATAGTCAAATTGATTGATTCTGTGGGACAAACATAATGATATCAAAGTTAGTTTAATTTGAGTTAAATCAAGTCAATATTAAGTGATTAAATTATTGTTGAAATATTTTCGGATATATTTGAAATATTAAACGAATGTCAAATTTAGTCGAATCGAACGTCTTTACACTGTTGAAAGAGTTTTTAGTCCAATCGAACGTTTTAACAATGACGAATCTAAAGAGTCTAGGATAACTCAATTCTTATATTGTTATGATACTTAAATGTCCAACAAATGTTATCCGATCGAGGGAAGTTTTTTTATAATCTGATCAAAATAATTCATATTCTTGCATTAATTGTACTCAAAATACTATAATAAGAGCTTCATTTTTCATATGAAGAAAGAGACTTGAGAGAAAATTTAAGATTTTGAGAAATAGTTGAAGTTTAATATCTTCTCTGCCATTGATGATATCAACCACCACCGATCGTCGTTGATCACTGTTGGCCATCACTGATAACTGCTGACCGTCATCAACTGTCATTGATAACCGCTAACTTAAAGTCGTCATTCAAAGTTGTAGCTTGATCCGTCAGTAGGATAAGGGGTTTGTAATTATCAATTTATAATGAATTTTTATAATTGGGTCAAATCTTGTTGTTTTTTTTTTCATTTATGAGTTTTCCACGTAAAAATTTTTGGTGTCATCACTGGTTGTTTCAGTTTTATTTTCACCAGTCTTGAATGGTCTTTCAGGTTAACGTCTGCCCAATTGTAGTAGAGTTATCTTCTCACATTTTATTGAGACACAGTATTTTACTTCTTTTCAAAATTGGGGAGCAACCTTCATTGCAGTCTTGAAAGGTTGTTCATGTTAATATCCCAAACACTATTATGGTGGGGAAGTTATCTCACATTTCATTCAGATTACAAGTCTAAGAGAACCACTTCTATATTAGGGGCAATCTTCACTACTAATAAAATTTCTTCATGCCCTCATTTTTTTCTTTAACTAAATCAAAAGGTTGATCTCTTGAAGACCCGCTACATGAGTTCTTTTATAAGCTCACATGAAAAACACCCACATGGGAGCCAAAAAGATTTAAAAGCAACATCTTTTTGGATTTCATGAGTATGACTGCATTCATATTTTGAGGAAAACAAACGGCCCATTTCGATCCACGCCTTAAAGCAGAATCTCTCACAACTAATTTTAGGCTTAATCGATCCTAGAGGAATTTGATTCGACCTCTTCCATTATAGGCTATAGTCGTCAAATAAAAGCTTCGACATACAAACTTAGATAGGTCAAAAATTTTTAGTGGATTTTTTTGAACCTCTTTCATAACAGGTTGCAGTCGCCAAGCAAAAGTTTAGACAAACAACCTATGATAGTTCTATCATCCTCAGTGGATTTCATATGACTTTGTTACGGGTTTAATACTGTTGAGCATCTCCGGTTATACAACTGAAAATTGGGCTTATATCCTCAATGTATTCTCCATTTAACTATGCTCTTAGAAGTCAAAATCAGAGGCCAGACTTGATAAGAGGCTATCATGTTGGTGGAAGACGAGCCCAAGGAGGTCTTCATCGAAAAACCTCAGAAGGATATGAATTTTATAAGGTACCAGTTCAAGTTTCTATAAGGCAGGTCTGACGGGGCATAACCTAGCGAGGCTTGAACCATACAAGGTACGGATTTCTTCATTTTATAAAAAATTGTGTACTAACTTTAATTGCAAAATTTTGCACAATTAAGAAAGCATAACAATCGTAAAAGAAACGAGAAAATATATTATCTTCATCTACAAATGTCACATCAAATGATCAGAAATGCTATAAAGACCAATATATAGTTGTATAAGAGTTACAACAAATTCGTTTATCTTCGAGTGGAGTCGACATGGCCTCCCCAAAATTCTAATACTTCTAATGACAGTCAAAGGGTCTCATAATATTGCCACAACATAAGCATGAAAATTTTCATCTCAAAACACGTCAAGAAAGTTACAACATTTTTTCATCACCTCTAGAATGTGCTAGAGCGACATTCAAATATCCCATGGCATGCCCGACACCAATGAAAAAGAAGATCCCGTTGTTTATCCATTACGCAGGATGATGACAACTTTTCTCTTTTTCCCACAAGAAAGAAAACCTCGTTGTTTGTTTGCTATGCAGAACGAAAATGACTTTATTCTTCGTCGCAAGTCTGCTCGTAGCTCTGCGCCGCAACTCTGCACAACAACATAACTCGACACCTCAAATCTGTCTCATGACTTTGTACCACAATTCTGCACTGCAACTCTTCATCACTACGCAGAACGACTTTCTTCTTCTTAGAAAATCATTCTCATATGATAGTCTTAAACTCAACGCGTCACTGCAATGCTCAGTCGCGACGCTCCTCTGCGATGCACTGTAGCAACTCTTCACGTCGCCGCGACGCTCCGCCGCACCAGGTTGCCGTGATGCCCCGTCATAACGCGTCGCTGTAATGTTCCGTCGCAGCGTTTCATGTCCCCGCAACACATTGCCCCAATGCACCGCTACACAGCATCGCTTCGCCGCCACTCTCGACCGCAATGCGCATCGCATCGTCGCGACGCATAGACACATCGCGTCACGTCGCCGCTATGCACCGCCGCAGCGCATCGTCACAATGCTCCACTGCAACGCGTCGTCGCGATTCTATCCCTCCTTTAGTTTTATTTATAGGCTCAAAAAGAGTATTTGCCATTAAATGCACATTGACATTTAAATTTAAGAAAGAAGTGTACATATTAAATGCTCATAAAATAATTTCTTATATTCTAAAAAAAGAAAAGACTATTTGTCGTTCACAAAAAAAAAAAAAAATCGTATTACTTTAATTTCCCGTTTACTCCATTCATATTCCCCAACCAATTGTTTGCTACTTCCTAGTTGGCGTTAAAAATTATGAAATTTGGCCCATCCATGCCATCAAATTCAAGATTTTTTGGCTGGCTCCCAAATTTGGCATACTTCACATTCCGTCGGCCAGCCATCCGCTTTCTGGTCCGTTTGGCGGGGCTTTCTGTGCACGATGTGGTGGGAGGCTGCAAAAAAGGCTCGTTTGGCGTGACTTTTCATCTGCGGCGACTGCGAATCTGAGCGAAAAACGGGCCGCTGGATTGACCCTGTGGCTCTGCTTCGCTTCTGCGGCCCGGCTTCCCTCCTTTCACATTTTACTCAGGTGTCCTCATTCTGCCTTTCTTTCGTTCAGTTGCGATCCCCATTTATGCATCCTGGTTCGTCGTTTCTCCTCTGTCATTCAACACCAGAAGATATCGATTTCATGAAAATTTTACTGTGATCCTGGTCTACTTCCTAAAGCTCTCGATTCCATGAAATTTCGTTCTTCTTTCTTCGTCGTTTCGGCTGGGATCCTGGTCGGCTTCCCTCCTGCATTTAACGCAGGTGCCCTCATTCTCGGCTGCGATCATGGTTCTGCGATCCCGATTTTTGTATCCTAGTTCGTCGTTTTTTTCCTTCGTCGTCGTTTCAGCACCTAAAGTTCATTCTTATTAAGCCATAAAATATGATACATCTTTGATGAAAATTTATTCTCTTATGGGTGGTATAAATGGAAGATTTGGGTGGTATAAAGGCATAAAATAAAGTTTAGGTGTTGTATATGAAAATTTATTCACATAAACCTTTTCATTCCAATGGAATTTTTTATCAAGCACCCGTTCAAACTGATGTACTGTAAATTGGAGATCAACTCTGCATTATATATCCATTTTGCAGAGCTTACACCCTTGCAAGAAAATATGGACGAACTCGTTAGATTTTTGTATGGTTTAAGATTTCAAGCACAATAACAACTAATTTAGAATTGACAATGTTCTCGTATGCTTCCAAATAAATTGGAACATTTGCATCAAAATCATCCTATGTTCCAAATAAATTGGAACATTTGGAAGCATACCAGAACATTATCAATTCTAAATTAGTTGTGATTGTGCTTGAAATCTTAAACCATACAAAAATCTAATGAGTTCGTCCAAATAAAATGGAACATTTGCATCAAAATCATCCTATGTTCCAAATAAATTGGAACATTTGGAAGCATACGAGAACATTGTCAATTCTAAATTAGTTGTAATTGTGCTTGAAATCTTAAACCATACAAAAATCTAATGAGTTCATCCATATTTCCTTGCAAGGGTGTAAGTTCTGCAAAATGGATATATAATGCAGAGTTGATCTCCAATATGCTGTACATCAGTTTGAACGGGTGCTTGATAAAAAATTCCATTGGAATGAAAAGGTTTATGTCTTTCCATCGTTGGAGGTGCTTAATAGTAAGGGATTACAAGTATTGAAGGATTTTCATTGTTATGTTCCAAACAGTTTAACTATACAGGGGCAAAATTGTCTTTTTTTCAGAAATAGTTGCAACACAACTGTTTTCACACAACTGCAACAAACAACCAGTCAGCTTCAACAGAACACCTTCCCCAGAGTAGCTTACTTGGGTAGCGCAGTTGCAGCTGAAAATCTGGAAAGCTGCAGCTGCGACAAACAGATCCTTCATTCGCTGTCTTGTCTTCCCCGTTCCTCCGACCTTCTTCTGACGTTTGGAGTTTTGGACGGACTGTGGCGGATTTTTATAACATTCAAAATAGTAATATAACTTGAGCATACATGAAATATTATAAAAAAAATACCGTGACGACTGAGCTTAGCTAAGACAATTAACTATAAATGTGGTTGATTATTCTTATAAAACTCATAAGAGTTATACATGATTAAATAAAAAATACTCTGGATCTTCATATTTTCGGACGATAAAATTAGACTGGTCCGAAAATAGGGGGGCAACTGATACGCCACCAACAAATTTTCATCATCCATAAAGAATCTCGAGACATGATATGAATCTTTTGAGCAAGAATCATTTAAACTTCAATTAAAAGTCATCCAGAGCTCTGATTTCAACAAACTTATAGTTAAATTGACTGACTCGGTTAGACAGACATAATGATATCAATGTTAGTCCAATTCGAGTCAAATCAAGCTCATATCAAGTGATTAAATCATTCTTGAAATATTTTCGGACACATTTGAAAGATCGAATGAATGTTGAATTCAGCTAGTTTATAGTCGAATTGAACGTCTCGACAAGACAAATCCAACGAGCCTAAGATTAACGAGCCTAAGAAGACAAATCCAACGAGCCTAAGATTACTCAATTCTGACATTGTTAAAGCACTCAAATGTCCATCAAACGTCATCCGATCGAGGGAAGTTCTCTGGATAGTCTGATCAAAATGATTAATATTCTTGCATTAATTGCATCCAAAATACTATAAATAGAGCTCCACCCATCACATGAAGGAAGATGCTTGAGAGAGGACTTGAAGCTTTGGGAAAGAGCTCAAGTCCAACATCATCCCTGCCATCGTTGATTTTCATCGAACACCATCGATCGTCGTCGATCGCCACCGACCATCATCAATTGTCATCGACCACCGTTGACCACATCTGACCACCGCCGACCGTGATCAACTGTCATCGACCACCGCTAATCAAACGCCTTTAGTCGACGTTGTACCTTAGAAAATCTAGTAACCCTTTCCCGTCTGTGGGACAAGGGGCCTCTGTAATCATTAACTTATAATGGACTTTTTATAACTGGGCCAGGCCCAGTGGGTTTTTTTCATTTACAGGTTTTTCACGTAAAAACTTCTGGTGTCATCACTGGTTGTTTCACTTTCATCTGAGTGTGTGTTGAATTCTCGTGCAACGCTAAGACGATAATTCATTACTCTACCGCTGCAAATTTTCCAGCACACATCAGTTTGGCGCCGTCTGTGGGAAGTGAAGCTTCGTTCAACATTGTCTTCAACTATAAGACACTGAGCGCATACTTCCTTTCTCAATGATGTACTTCATCCAAATGATGAAGGAGCCTCCTTCACATCATGAAGATCATCTTCGATGCATTCTTCAATGTGGGGGGCAATCTTCACTATAGTCTCGAACGGTAGTTCACGTCAACGTCCTCCACACGATTGTGGTAGGGTTGTCTTCTCACATTTTATTCAGACACAAAGTATTTCACAACTTCTTCTAAACTAAGGGGCAACCTTCACTGCAATCTTGAAAGGTCGTTCTTGTTAACATCCCGGACATTACTATGGTGGGGAAGTTATCTCACATTTCGTGTGTATGCTTGATTAGATTTAGATATATGTTTAAAAGAAAAACTTTGGAATTGAATGACTTAAGAAATAATATATAAATGATATATATTGAAGAAAAAAAATTTACTCTAGTAAATTTTTGAATATGTTGGTAGTGATAGAATGTTTTAAAAATATTAATGGTGGTTATAATTTTAGAGTGATTGATGAATAACACACAAACATATTTGATTTTGATTTAGGGTGCGTTTGGGGGGGCTTATTCACATTGGTGGCGTTTTGAAAACGCCATCGGCTGTTTGGATGCTGAGTTTTACAAGCATTTTGGAAAACGAAGTTCCATGCTTTCTATTAGTCGTGGATCGAGGGTAGGAACCCGCGATCTGCGTTTCGTTCGAGCGAAAGACAATCGTTGCCCTCACTCGCGCTCTGCCCTAAGCGAACTTCCTCTCGGACGCAACTGACGAACAGAACTTCCTTTGCCTTTCTCTCCACGTTCCAAGAGCCACTGGAAAGCTCCGCTACGTGCCACCAGAGCCAGGTGCTTAGTCAACCTATTGTCTCGTTCTTCGTTGCAGACGGGCTCAAAGCCCTTTCAGCTTTGTTGCTTCGCTGCAAAGGCTTCGCCAATGAGGCCATCGACAGTGGTGATCTTGAGGGAGCTCGGTAAGAAGGTGCTGTAAGGCTTGGAATTTGTTATGCTTTCCTTTTCTTTCTATTACTCCATAGAGAACCTTGTAATGGAAGAAGATAATGTAAAGCTTGGAAGCTCCATGACGGTGTCAATCACACTGAGTTGTTTGGAGTTTGCATTTGCATTTAACACATAAAATTGATTCATGTGTGTCTTTTTCTTGCTATTTCTCCTGCCCTTCATAGATCTTTGTGTGGATGTCATTTTGCTTTGAAATTAATGGGATGATTCAAGAGTTCTTTTCGGCTTTGCATAATACTTTTGTGAAAAATTTGAATGTTTTTGACATAAAATAATATACACAATTCAAAGTGGCGGACATAAACAATGTAGCCCTTGCACAGCACTCCAAAGGATTGTTTTTGTTGGGGATTTTCCTGTAAAGTTTGGAGTTCTTCATCATATTGGAAAGTAAATTCAAAGTACTTGTTTCATTACCAAGTTTTTTCTTTTTTTTCTTCATCTTTTTGGTGCTTTTCACGGGGATTCACAATCCTCAGAAGCATGCATGTAACTGTTTCCTCCACACTTTGGTGTTTTTCATTGGTAGTGTCGTTGAAATTGATGTTTTTCATCTGCTGAACAGTTTATCCAGAACAGGGGCAGAATTGTCATTTATCCAGAATCAGCTGTTTTCGAAACGCATAATCCAAACAACTAGTCAGCTTATCAGGATAAGCTGCTAATCAACAGATTATCAGGATAAACTGTTTATCTGGATAAGTTGAATAAGCTGCAGCTGCCCCAAACAGACCCTTAATGTTTGATTTTGTTATTACTAATACTTTATACTGAGCATATTATCATTTATATGAATATATATAAAACAAATTAACTCTTTTTAATGAGAAAAAGAAATTTTCAGTAATATAAATGAGTTAAGATCATTTTAAATGAGAATTTAAGTACTCAACATTCATAATTGGTTTGGGATTTTAAGGAAGAGATGTAAGATAAAGAATATATGGAAAGATTATTATGAAATTTGACTGAGATACCTAAAAAATAAATAAGATTATTTTTTGAGTTAAATTTAAGATTTTAAGGTTTTAGATATTCATGAAGAAACCAATTAAATTTGGAGATAGAATAATAAGCATTATTAAAAGTAATAAAAGATTAAATTTTATAAATAAAAATAGATTGTAGTTGAAAAGTAATGTGTAATAAAAGATAAAGTATAAATTGTGTTGTGAAAATTAGTTTAAATCTTGAAGTTCAGAAAATTGAGAAGAATGTAAGATATCCTTTAAAGTGTTTAAGAGAATAATTTCTAACATTAAAGAATTTTCGTCAAGTAATCTTTATAATAGATTATGTACGATAAAGGGTGTAATTCATATGTACAAACTAGTCAAATAAATAGAAAGAAATTAAAGAGTTAATTCAAGTATATTAAAGATGAAATTAAAAAATAATTTTCTTAGAGGAAGATTTCCCAACATAGGATGGTGGGCTATTTTGATATAATTTCAAAAAAAAATATCAATTTGAGTGATTTTAAGATCATTAGTAATAATAAAATGTTTTATTTTTATCATAATATTAGTTAAAAAAAGTTTAGTAGGCTTTAGAGAAAATCAAGGGTTGAAAATCATTAGGATCTTTTATTCAAATTGAATCCTAAAAATATTTAGGAAATTTAGAGTTTCTTAGATTTTTAAACTTTTTAATATTAATTTTAAAATAAAAAAAAATGCCTGATGGGTGTATTTTGGTTTCTATTTTTAAAAATAATTAAAAATTAAGGTAAGGCACCAGAGTGTGCAAACTATTGAGGAATTAAATTGATATGACATGCTTTAAAACTATGCAAGAGGGTAATTGAATCTATGTTTAAATATTTCTCATAATTAGTTTGGAATTACTCTAGGCAGATCAATTATAAAAGTTATACATTTATCGAGGAGTATTTACATATGATTTTTATTGATTTAGAAAAAAAACTTGTGATAAAGTTTCAAAAAATGTTCTTAGGAGAGTTCAAAAGAAGATAAATATTAATGACATATTCAAGTCATTAAAGTTATATGTACTAGAGTTATTGCTTGTGTTCGATTTGAAGGAGGATTGATCAAGTATTTTTCTATTTTAGTTGGATTATAAGGGAGGGACCTTATGCCCTTATTTTTTTGCTTTAGTTATGGATTCTTTTACCAGACTTTTACAAGAGGATATACATTTGTGTATGTTATAATGTATTTCTTGCGGATAAGATTAGAGAAAGAGTTTAGGAAAAACTTAGAGACAAAATGCAAAATGAATATACAATGATAGGATTTGTGTAGCTCTAATGACTAACATTTAGATAGTTGTCTTAGATGGTTTGGTCACATTAAACATCGACCATCTGATGATCTAGTTAGGAGTATAACTCCTAGATTTGACTTATGTTAAGAAAGACAAGTAAACCTAAACATATTTGGGCATATTGTATAAAAAATGATTTTACTTTATTAGAATTAAATGAAAATACGACCCTCAGTTGAGAAAAAAAGATTCATGTAGTTGACCCCGCTTAGTGGGATAAAGGTTTGTTGTTGTTGTTTTTTATCGGTGAAAAATAGTTTTAACACAATTTTTTTAGCAATGGGTAGAATGATTAATGATGAAAAAATGATTTGACATACTATATATTATAGACAATAGAGTACAAAAAAGTGAAAAAATGTTTATAATCATTTTAAATCAATATAAAATAAGAATAAATTAATGGGTAGAGATAAATTATATATTATTGATGCGTGTCATGGAATTTGTGGTGGTGGAGTGATAAATTATTATCTTAGGGTTTTGTTTGGGGCAACTATAGCTGTTTCAAAAAGCAGTTGTGAAAATGTTGCAGAAGAGCTGTGCTAAAAAAGCTGCGCTTACTATTATATTTTTTTTTTTGAAAAATTCATATTGCATATTTCTAATAATCACTGCGTTCAACCAGGTTCGGTGGTAAAACACATCTTTCATGTACCTTTTTTTTTAAAAAAAATGCAGGTAAAGTGCAATTTTTTCTAAACAGAAAAAATTGTGATCATCGCCAGTACACCGCTGGCTCCAAAGCGATAGGTAAAACTATCATAAATTTTTATGTAAAAAATGCAGAAAAGGAAAAAATATGAGACCAAACACAATCATAATAATCCACTATAACTTGATGAGCATATGTATATGCCTTTGTCTCGTAGTACATATACATATGCAAGAAAAAACTAGTCTCACATAGAAATAATTAGTGTTCGTATGCATGATGATTTGTTGCAACATGTTTAAGAATAGCTGCAATTGCCGGAATTTCAGTACATCATCTTCGGAGGGCATTATTGTGTAGTGTTCAAGACCTCTTTGCTCTGTAAAATGCTCGGTTATCACATTAAGTTAGCTATTATTTTGCATAGTGCTTCGTCATTCCTCAATGTTGATTGCTTTTTTTATATCATTTCATTATTTTGTAATGTTAGTCGTTGTTCAACAAGATATTTATTTATTTTGCAATTTTGATCGCTACTATGCCTAAAAATTTTGTTTCTCATTAATGTTGGTCATTGTTAAGCATGTTGCTTTGTTGCAGCAAACAAATGATATCGATGGTAGTCAATGACCCGTGATTGATGGTCCACGATGGTCGATGATAAAGGAGCAGTAAGCATTCATCTGAACCTCAGAGCATATCACTGAACTTCAACTCATTGATTATTATTTGAGCTCAGGTCATACATCTTTTGACATGAATGAAGTAAAGTTTTATTTATGAAGTTTTGGAGATGAGCCCCTCCCTCCGACAAATAAGAAAAAAATTGTGATACCATTTGAAATTTGATGTCCCAAAACTATTCCTCATGCTACCATAAATTGATATTTTTCCCAATTAAGGAGTAAATTTGTTTCTTCACAGAGCTTAAGAACTTTTGATTGATGTTATAGACATGAATCAAATGAAGTTCCAAACACTGAAAAATCATCCATAAAAACCTCAATTCTTTTTTCAATTAAAACACAAAAAATAACCATCATACATATTTGAAATGCAGCAGGTGCATTACATAAACCAAATGACATTCTTCTAAAAGCAAATGTACCATAAGGACTGGTAAAAGTTGTTTTCTCTTAATCCTCAGGAGCTATTTATATTTGATGATAACCAATATATCCATCTAGAAAACAAAAGTATTTATGCTCAGCTAGTCTATCCAGCATCTGATCTAGAAAGGTAGTGGGAAATGACCTTTCTATGTGGAGAGATTTAGTTTTCTATAATCAAAGCATATTCACCATCCTGTAACTTGTCTTGTTGGTATCAACTCATTATATTCATTCAAAATCACAGTCATTCCTTTCTTAGGAAGGCAGTGAATTAGACTAACCCATGCACTATTAACCCATGTGAATTAGACTAACCCATGCACTATCTGAAATAATGTAGATAATTTCAGCATCTAACCACTTTAAAATTTCTTTCTTAGCTTCTTTCATAAACGAATTCAATCTCCTTTGGCATCTCCTTTGAAAATCAGCCTTAGGGTTTACATTTCTCTTCCATATAAATTCTATGCATACAAATTAAGGGAATGATTCCTTTTATATCAACAATTGTCCATCTAAAGTATTTCTTATAACTCTTTTAAAATTTTCATCAAACTATCTTCTTCTTTAGTAGTTAATTTTGAGGAGACTATAACAAGTAATGTAGAGGAATCACCTAAAAAGGCATACTTCAAATGTTTAGGAAGCAACTTCAACTCAAGCTCAGAAGGTTTTTCAATCGATGGACAAAAAGATGTTTCTTTTTCTGTTGTGTCCAAAACTTCAGAACTTTTTCGAACATAACTTGACTATTCTTTACATAAATCTTCATGTTGATCTAATTCCTCTTCTTGCTCGTGTTCCAACTCATTCATCTCAGATTTATCTTCATAAATTGTTTTGAAATGACATTCACTTAAATATCTTATCACATCCATTTTATAGCATTCATCATTTTTACCTTCTGCAGGGTACGTCATTAATTTGGAAATATTAAATGTAATTGTTTGATCATTGATGCGCATAAATAATTCTCCTTTTTGCACATCTCATTGCTCTTTCGGTGGCTAGGAATGGTCTCCCCAAAATGATAGGTATCTCTTTATCTTCCTTCATATCTAGCACAATGAAATCAACAGGAAAGATAGAAAGATAAATTGATGATAAATTGATCCACTTTCACTATAACATCTTCTATAACTCCTTTAAGATATGTTATTGATCTATCTGCTAACTGCAGAGTTACAACAGTAGGGGTTATTTCTCATACTCCCAATATTTTAAATATTGATAATGACATAAGGTTGATGCTTGATCCTAAATCACATAAAACTTTCCCATAAAATTTGTCTCCTATTGCACATGAAATTGTAAAGGTTCCAAGATCTTTAAGCTTTTTAGGAAGTTTCTTCTGAACTATAACACTGCATTCCTTACTAAGTGCAACCGTCTCAGTATCTTCAAACTTTCTTTTTATGTTAAGAATATCCTTCATAAACTTCACATAGCTTAACATTTGTTCTAAGGCTTTGTTGACCTCACTTTTGGTTGAGGTTTAGTTTTTTCTCTTTAGTAGCCTAAGGTCTAGCCATAGGACTTTCCTGTTGACTATTCATAGAAAACTAGAAAAAGGAACCCTTACTATTAGAAATTCTAAACTCCTCCTTGCTCAACTTGAAACTCTACATATTGATCCTAACCTCTAACACTTAATATGTAGGGTCATTATGGGGGAGCTCAAGATGAGTTCCCATAGAACTGCTTTCCCTTAGAGTTGATTCTGGGTGTTGGTCTAGGGCTAAGGCACTCGCTTGCACTCACTCTCACCCACAATTACTCACAACCCTAAGCCCAAATTTTGCTAACTTTGGTCCCTTGATCCTTTAGGAGACTCATGTAGATGGTCCCCTAAACCTACTAGCCCCAGGCTAGGATTTAGATAAGACCAATGCATGGAGGACCCAAATGGAGTTCCCATTGGTCCATAGCTCATTTATGGTGGTTAACTCCCCAATTCAACCCAAAATATTCAACTTGGTCTTTTGCCCCTAAACTCCCCGAAATCACCTAAATACCATTAGGACCCTAAATTTGGCTGAAATTCCCAAATTCACCCAAAATACCCAAAACTATCCAAAAATTCTAAATTTACCAAAATACCCCCAAAATATCTAAAATTACAAAAATACCCTTGGCACCCCAAACTTTCCCAAAACCTCCAAGATAACTCCAAATGTTTCCAAAAACTCATTTGGACCCCTCAATTGAACCCCATTTGATCAATTTGATCATTTTGACCAAAACCCCCCAAATTGCTGTAAAGGCCCAATTTCCCCAAATTTACTTCAAATGTCCATCAATTTGGTCCCAATTTCCCCAAATTTCAATCCTAAACTCAAATACACCTTCTATATGACCAATTTAAACCAAATCCAAGCTCAATTGGCCCATGCTTTGAGCCCAATTTTGATCTAAGTCAAAACCCCAACTTTGGCCCTATGACTTGGTTCCACCAAATTAAACCCTACAGCCTACTCAATTGGCTTCAATTTGAATCTTAAACTCTTCATAAAATTTTTACACATCAAACTTGACCTTCAATTGGCCTTGGTGAGGCCTCAATTTCATTTAATTTCAACCCAAATCCAAAAATACCCAATTTTGCCTCAAATTGCCTATTTCTCCAAATTCCACCAAATTAATTGTCTTAGCCCTAAAATTGGCACCCAATTTACGTTGGAAACTCTTCATTACATTCCTATTGACTATTTTCAATAATCAATTTGAACTTAGCCCAAGCCTTGCCCAATCTAGACTCAAGTTTAGCCCAACATGCCTAAAGTGACCAAATTTCCAAAATCGTTCAAATAGAACTCCCGAATTGGACTCAAAATCATTTCAATCCTTCACCAAAAATCTTCATTACAATCATCTACAAAATGTTGATCAATCAATTGGGCTCAAAGTCATGGCTAGCCTAAGCCAAACCCACTTTAAGCAAAATTGAGCCACTTGGACCCATGCACTACCCATGCCCTAAAATTGGCCTACCCACCTTAAAGCCACCAACTTTATGACTCCACGACCACCAAACTCCTCTCAGGAGCCAGAATAAACCATGAAAAACCCACCAAAGCATGTTATGGACCAATGGATCCCTAAATTAAGGGATTTTAACCCATTTTTGACCCAACTTGTAAAATCTCCCTCATCATCAGGGTAAATCATAATTAAGCCTTCCCTAACTAATCTGACTTCCTGGCCACCTCCACTGGCCTTGTCGGATGGCCTAGTGGATGGGAAACACCAAAACCAAAATTAGTGGATGGAAAACACCAAAATCATGAGCCACCCCCAAAAATTTAAACCCAATTCAAACCTAGAGGCCACCTCATCCCATTTGAAATTTAGAGCTTCTCTTCCCTCCACCTACATCATTTTACACCCCTCAATTGGCCATGGAAGCCACCCTAAGAAAATTTTATTTAAACCTCACCTCCATGGACAATGAAAGAGAGCCAAAATTTTCTTAAGGAAACTCTGCCAAACTGTCCTTAGAGACTCCGTAAGACCTCCTCAGTTCAAGCCAACCATTTTGCCCCACTGAGCTTCACTGTAGAAGCTCAATTTTGAGCTTGATTTTTTTCTTGAATTTTTGCCAATAACCAGGACATATCTCTCCACACCTCCACAATGAATCAAACTTCAATTAACTATGCACACACCTTCCCTACAGTGAAAGAAGTAGATTCCCCACAAAAGCCCCCTCTCAAACAACCTCTAGTGTACTAAACAGCCTCTAATATAGACTTCAATCAACACCTGAAATCGAGCTTGGTTGAATTCATACCTAGACCATTCACCAGGGCACAAGTCTTCATCTTGAGGTTAGTTGGTACCAATCAAAGCTACCACAACCATCTGATTGAGGCCTCCCCTCTCAGACAAAGGTATTGAACTCCAACCCTAATCCAAGCCTATTTTCACTCTCAATACATATTTACTGTATTTCATACTGTATAATCCGTATAGATAGGTTCATCTTGAGAAGATGAAGCTCTAGGAACAAACCCCATGAGATTTGGTTGAGTATAGATGGAGATCTTAATGTTTGAGTGTGGACAGTTCTCGGGTTAGCCTATTTGGGGACGATGAAGGGGAGCTGTTCGATCGCGTGTTCATCTCATCAACGGACGAGATCTAGCGGGATGAACTCTTGATACGTGACCGCGGGTGGCGTGGCATGCCAGGGTGGAAAGCGCAGTGAATGGGAACGCGTCGCGTCGCCGTTCGGAGCTGTCTAGGATGAGGTGGTGCCGCGTGTTTAAATAGAAAAATAGAGATTTAAATAATTCAGAAAATGCTCCCTAACTTTAAAAGTTTATATATTACTGTAGAAAAATTACAAAAATAAAATAAAAATATCCTAGTGCCAGTGAATAGACGAGAACAATGTAAAAACTGTTTGAAGTTTATTTAATTTATATTTTATTTTTAATTAATTAAACACTGTTTTAAGTTTTTTAATTCTCCATGCATGTAGAAATTTCACCATGGCTTGTTATTTTGGCATGTTGTTGTCTCTATCTTAGGGAACATTCTCTGATTTTTTCAAAGTCAAATAAGATCTTCAGACAGGTAACCCTAATTTTCAAGTTTGGATGGCTATTTTGGCTTAAAATAATTATACAAATTAAAATATCACTTACATAATAATTTGCATATCATAATAATTTGCATATTGCTTAGAAAAATCCAAGGAAATTTTGGAAGGTTTTCCATATCTAGAGAACACTTTAAAAAATGTTTCATGATCTTAATCATTCAGAGCACACCTAATTTTCACAAACCCTAAAATACAAAAAAAAATAATTTTGGGAAACACAAACATCCAAATGACTCGATTTTTAATCCCCACTATAATTTGAAGATCAGAAAACTCTCCATAAAAATTTTAAAATATTTGGAGCTCATTTGATAACTCAAAATGATTTTATAAGTTAAATGACATTCTTGACCTTAAAATGATTTTTAATAATTAAAATTGAACTCAAAAAATTATAAAAATTAGTTTCAGGAGTTCTCTATAATCAGAGGAATTTTCTAAAAATAAAATTGTAAATAAAATAAAAACTTCTTTTTTTAAGCCTATATATATATTTAAATAATTAAAAATTAATAAAAATCACAAAATTGATAAAATTCATGAAAATAGTCTAAATTGTTTCCTAAGCACTTTGGAATAATTGGAACATTTTTTCTTATTTTCTAAGTGAAGATATTGAATTTTAAAGCTCAAAATAATTTTTAAAGGCTAAAAAATGGATTTTAACTTAAAAAATTCTAATAATTCAAAGAAAAATTAAAAAAATGTAAAATTTATTTCTCTGGGTTCCTTGACCTTAGAGAGATTTAATAAAAATGTAAAGCTTAATTTTCCACATTTAAAATATTTTATAATTAATTAACACTTTTGAAATTAAAATAATTCTAATAATTCAAATAAAACTCAAAAAATCATGAATTTGGTCAAAGTATTTCTCTAGTCTAGGTCTACCTCCAGTAAAAATTTAAATGGATTAGGCTTTGCCTTGGTCAAGTTATGGAATTTCCTTTGAAAAACCCTATTTTTTGCATAAAAATAAATATATAAATTAAATTAAAATTTGAAAAAAAAAACACATTTTTTCCTCTGATGTCTTAATTGACCCATGAATAAGGTGGGATGAAAATTCCAAAGTCATTTGAATTAAATTTGATGAATTATGGAGTGATAGAGCCTTAGTGGCAAAAGTGTAATTTTAGAAATTTAGCCTTAATTAACATTTAAGCTTATTTCAAGAAAGGGAAATGGAAAACCTTTGATCTTAATTAACATATTTGGATGATTGAAACATAAGGGATTAATTTGTAGAAACCAATCTCACCTTTCCCTAGTTGAAAGATAAATGTGTAAATTTCCTAATTCATTAAAATTAGGAAGTCTGCCAAATTAAATGATCCTAGACTTAGGGGTATGGTGTTGGGTGTTAATAACTCATTAATTTAATACCCCCATTTTGTATGTTCAAACAACATTCAAAAGTCTTGATGATGAATTATTATCACTTAGAAATCTCCTTCAAAATGATTAAGACATTCACTAGGATTTTAAGGGCTTAGTAGTGACTTAAGATAAATCTAATTTGGTTAAATGAGGATTAGAAAAGTGAATGTAAATAAAATTTGAACACCTTTGAAACACTACAAGCCCAAGCTAGAACTAAAATTGGCGAAGTGTCTTAATAACACTAACTTGCCCATTTTAAGGGTCTTTACCCACATAATTTTCAAATTGAGTGATAAATAATAATTACCCTACTCTTAGAGATAATTGAAACATCACTGTTCATTGAACACTAGAAATATTTATAGAATAAATTATTAAGCAGCATAATAAGTTTAAATGAGCTCGAGACTTTTCACCAGACGGTGAGGGGAAAGCATGAACCTGCCTTTCTTTTCTGACTTGTTGGATACCTCGGAGGTCTACTAAACTTGATCTATTTTGTTTTAAAAAAATCATCCATAATCAAACTAATAGGGACCCACCAAGATATGATTTAGGATTTGGTAGATCACCAGAACCTTTTTTTTTTCTCACTTCATATAAAATGCCCTTACATGTATTTTTGAGTTTCAGGTGGTGGAAAGAGAAGACTCGTCAGATACGCTTTTACAATTTATATTACCGTCCTTTTTATATACTTTTCACAACTTGTTGGATACCTCGGAGGTCTACTAAACTTGATCTATTTTGTTTTAAAAAAATCATCCATAATCAAACTAATAGGGACCCACCAAGATATGATTTAGGATTTGGTAGATCACCAGAACCTTTTTTTTTTCTCACTTCATATAAAATGCCCTTACATGTATTTTTGAGTTTCAGGTGGTGGAAAGAGAAGACTCGTCAGATACGCTTTTACAATTTATATTACCGTCCTTTTTATATACTTTTCACATTGTACTTTTATGCTTATAAACTTGTATGTTAAACAATGATGTCACCCTGCATGAAAACCAAAACTGCTAGGGTAGCCGTAAAACCAAAACCAAAACTAAAATCAACCAAGGTAAAATTCACCTCCACAAAATTCAAAATATAAGACAACTCAAAATTTAATCACAAACATCACACAAAACAACAATTATAACAAAATTAAGACGTCTCTATCGGATTATCGGGAATCCCTCGGAGGAGATAACCTACGGTTGCTAACAAGGCTTCCCACAGTCCAAATGAAAGTATGGAACTCATTAAATTGAGTTTAGTAAATTCATTTGGACTAAGTGAATTCGATAGAAAATAGTGGTACCGGAATGAGGGAACCATGAGATCTTTTTAACATCCCCTATAACATTTAAAGAATAACAACTATAGGACCATCTGATTTAACATCAAAACTTAACACATTTGAAAACTTAAACTCAATATGGCAAGGAGCTTGGAGCTAGCATGATGGGCAGCACAACCATCTTCAACAGCAAAACCTTTCTTCCCCAACTAAATCAATCCCTTCCTTAGAATTAAACAACCAAGCCATAGGATTTCAATATTGTCTGCTTTTGCAACATAAATCCTCAACTTATCTTTAGGCCTTTGTACAGCTCTGTTGTACAATATAAGCCTTAACTTGTCTTAGGATTCTGGGGTTGTCGTTCATCACGACCTAAATCCTCACATCTTCCAGGCTATTTGTGTGATCATTTCACACGAATGTAAGCCTTAACAAATAAAAATGGCAGGATGAACCACCGATGACCCACCTAAATATTTCTCCTCTAAATTGAAGCCAAACCATAGGGTAGTCAGGGAAGTCACCGAGGTTCTCCTCCCTTCTTCTTCCTTTGGATTCTAAAACAAAATGCTCCAAATTTGAGCCAATCCCATTTCACACCTCTTTGTCCGATTTTGTTGAAAAGTCTCATCCTTTTGAACTCCTTGAAGATAATATTCCTTGATTTTATCAAGAGTTTTCTTAGGTGACTTCAGTTATCTAAGATGTAATTAACTATAGAGGCTTGCCCTTATAGGAAGCTTTTCCGAACCCAGCTTAATATAAATCCTATTTAATCATTTATATTAAATAGGGGAAATTATCGGCAAATAAAATAATTTCGCAGACCAAAAAGTCGTCATATATTTCTTAGTTTATTTGATCGAGCCTCATCCTCAAGTCTTGTGTTTATCCTTCGGGATAGATATAAGGTTTAAGGTAC
>NW_018232517.1:20960-104881 GCF_001263595.1 Phalaenopsis equestris | reverse complement strand
AGATACAAGGTTTGAGATATAGTGCTCTTTCATTTAAACTATGAAAAATATAGAGTCAGTTTGATTTCATATTTTTCTAAACTTAAATCTATAGGTAAATTAAATGTCCTTCCGAAGCGGGCAAAAAAATTTCGCGATGAAATTTTGAACTCGGCGACCGACAACTTCTTACGGGCAACTCCTTAACCAAAAATAGTACCGACAAATCTTTAAAGCTAAAAATGGAATGTTAATTGTAAGCTTCTTAAAAATTTACATGAATTTCAAAAATTATTTATCCAACTATTATTGAAACCTTTGTTGTCGAAGCCTCTGAGGAAATGGAGGTGGTGGTCTTTCCAAATCAACTTTAAGTGAAGAAATAGGTCTTTCTAAACCTTTCAAAGAGTCCTCTTTTGGTTCTTTGATCTCTTCTCTATCTACTTCAATCTCTTTTTGAACTCTACCTTCCAATTCTCTTCTACTTTTAAGTTGAACGACTTTTTCTTGATCTTTATTCTGGTTTTTTAGATTTATTTTTGTATTACTAGGAAGTGTTCATTGGGATCTATTACTTAATGAATTTGTTATTTGTCTAAATTGATTCACAATATTTCTAATTGTAGCTCCTTCGCTTTGTAACAGATTTCCCATTTGTAACATCACTTCTTCTATAGAAAACTTCTCCTTAAATTGTGAATTATTGTTAAAACCTGAAGGATAAGTAGGTCTATAATTACTCTATAATTACGTAAATCTGTAATTATTATTCACTTGGTTGTTCCAATTTCCCAATGAGTTTCCTTGGTTGTTCCCCATTGTTTAATTATTACCACCCAAATTGTTATTCCAGTTAAAGTTGGGATGGTTCTTCCAACCTGGGTTATAATAATTTGAATATGGGTTATTCTGCTTATTATTTATGACATTCAAAGTTTCTAATGATGCTTGAGAATCTACCATTTTGCCTAATGAATTCTCTTCAATCATGAAAATTGGTTGAGAAAAATTCATTCCAAATTGGTCTAACTTCCTTGAAATTGCAACAACTTGATTTGCTAACATGGTCAAAGCATCAGTTTCATGAACGTTGGCTACTTTCTTAAGATTTACCTTCTCTAAAGGCCATTGAAAATTATTGGTAGCCATCTCTTCTATTAATGCATAAGCGTCATTAAATGGTTTTGACATTAATGAACCACCAACACCAACATTGATAATATATCTAAGAGATCCAACTAATCTATTGTAAAATGTTTGAATTATTAACCAATTTGATATAAGATGGCGTTAACACCTTCTCAGTAGTTTTTTAAATTATTCGTTCACATGCTTCATAAATAGATTCCCCTTCAAACTGACTAAAAGATGTAATATCATTTCTAAGCTTTGCTGTCTTTGATGGTGGAAAATATTTAGCAAGGAATTTTTGTGCTAAATCACTCCAATTTTTGATAGATCTAATGATAACAATGTAACCATATCTTAGCCTTATCCCTCGATGACAAAGGAAATAATCTAAGTCTTACAGCAACATCTGATACACCATCATATTTAATGTAGCATACAGCTCTAGAAAATTTGCAAGATGAGAATTTGGATCTTCAGTTGGTGCTCCCCCAAACTGATTATTTGATACCATTTGGATAATAATGGGTTTAAACTCAAATGAATTAGCCACTATAGCAGGTTTTTGAATACTACAATGAAATTCATCCATCATATGGTTCGCATAATCTCTTCATGGTCTAAACTCTTCAACATTTTGATAATTTTGATTTGCCATTTTTAATTTTTTAATTTTTATAATAGTTCTTTCTAATTAAGAATCTTAAGGCACTAGTCCTGCATAACCTGAACTACGCATATTGAACTACGCATGCATTACTATAAAACACATAAAATAAAATAAAGCAAAAAATAAAAACACACAAACAAAAACTTATATAAAAACAACACGACAATATTCCTAAAATAAATCTTAAAATTTTAAATAAGACTTACTAAAAATTAAATAAATCTTAAAATTTTAAATAAGACTTACTAAAAATTTTGTTATCGAAAAACTCCTTTTTGAAAATTTTTGCAAATTACTAATAATTATTTTCCTTCCTTTCTTGGCAACGGCGCAAAAAACTTGATCCCGACTTTCTATATAGATTGAAGTAAAATGCGATGTAAGCGATTAATTTCTTTAATAAATATTCTTAATTTACAACGACTAACAAAAACTTGATTAGTAGTTATTCTTAGTTTATAATAAAGCCAAAAACTTGATCCAAAGCAAAAGCTAGGTAAGTCTTTCACTATGAAGAAAATAAGAATGTAATTATAGTATTCAAATATGGGATACTGCGCAAGCATATGTATCTTTATCAAGTAAGAACTAGATTTAGATAACAAAATTTACTTAACAATATATTCCTAGTTAAACCTAAGATGCTAAAATAGGAATGAAAGTTTGATTCTTTTTGTAATTTTTGTTTAATTTGAAAATAAAGTAAGCAGCTAATTAACTTAACTAAAATACTTGCAAGATAAAGACAATATAAGTAAAATAATTTTTTCCTTATCATGAATTAGTCATAGATATATAAATTTAGTTATGGAAGTATACTAAATGTGCTGTGCCAAATAGGCGCAATAATATTTTTTACCCTTACCAGAGATACTATAAAGAATATTGGTTAATCTATATTTTGAATAGTCTTAAAGACTGGCTAGGGAGGAAAGATAATAAAACTCACTCTATCACTCTAGAGTTCCCTCTTCTCTCTCCACCTGAGAGCTAACATCTCGTATCAAAACCTAAAACTATAAATCAAATTGGGGGATTTAGTCTATCGCTCTAAAGTCCTCTAATTCTACACTCTTTAAAATATGTTTCTCTATTTATTTGCACTCAACCCCATGAACTGCATTCTCATTCATGAAATTAATATGTGATTCTAACCATTTTTTGACTAAGACAAAACCATCTCGGATATTACATGTTCTCATAACTGGTATTAACATCTTAGTTGGTCAAATCAAGAAGTAAATGAAGTATGAAGTGCAAGGTATTGGCAAGGTATTGAATCATCACAACTTCTTTCAACATTAAAGTCTAATACTTAACACAACTTCCTTTAAACATTTAATCACTTATCATTTTAATAAAAAAAGATAAAAAAAAAACTACTCATAATTCATGGAGAAAATACAACCACACCAGAGTTTAAAAATAGAAATCATGCACACAAACAAGTAATCTAAATTAAAAACGAAGTGTAGTCACAAAGATAAACACTTATCTCAAATTATCTGCACCAAATGTCTTGAAGTTCATTTGAATTATCTTCCTTCTCTCACAATACAAACTAATACTCAAAATAAAATAAAATAAAATAAAGGTGGTTGGCAGCGACAACGACGGTAATGTGAACTTTTGGTGGGTGGTTGTTGGCCTTCTCTCCTGGATAATCTAAGTCTTTTCTTATAAAAATTCAAGGGGTGCATTGGTGTCTCTTCAAAAAGGTGTCTCTTCAATGAATCTTCTAGAAGTTGTCTCCTCATAAGTCAATTGAATGAATTTTCGTGTCCATGGGTTATTTCTCACATTTTTATCAAGGGTTGTTTCAAACACCTCTTCAAAATTCTGCTCCAATTAATATTTCTTCAAATAACTAACTTTTGCGCTTAAGCACGGGGTACTTGGCGCTTAGGCGCAGAGCCTTTGGATCTTAGGTGCGGACCTGAGCGCTTAGGCAACCTAGTTCATTTTGCACATTTTTTTCATTTTTGCTCCAAATTTGATCCTTTTTCACTCCTTTTAGTATTTTTCATTCATTTGATTGTACCTACAAGAAAACACAAAAAACACCTTTCATTAAAGTGCAATATCTCAAAAATAGGTATAAAAATATGTATAAAAATACTATATATTTTAGGTGTATCACACCCTTGCTTGAATAAAATGTGGGGTAAGGAATAAGTTAGGCAAGTAACAATATATAGAAGGTAGGTGGTTACTCAATTTGTAGGCATTGCACTGATATGTGTGTAAAATGTGCAACATATTTTCTTATATTTTATTATTTTTTTCTTACACTACTTCTATCATATTTATGTTTTTCTAGGTATTTTTATGTTTAATTGCAGGCTATAGGTTTTATTAAGTGCTTAAAGCTGCATATGAGCTAATACATTGAGGTAGCTTAATTTCATTCTAAGAGAACCTTAATACCACCCAAATGGAACCTATATGCCTCCCACAACACTCTCATGTGCACACAATAGAGAGAGTGGTGCCAAGGCACCACACTAGTGACACTAAGGCGCCTCACTCATGGCCCATCCAATTAACCAACCAAAAACTTAGCACCACCTTATGACCTCTAGGTGCCTTATAGAGGTGTGACAAACAATGTAAATACAACCGAAGAGACATTGACACTCCAGGGAAAAACTTCGACACTGACTAACCTATTTAGGAGTTAGAATGGTTCCATTTGATGTGGCGGGCTTGTGTGTTATTGAAAGGCTTAAGAGAGAGATTTTAAAGTCTAAGCAGTGTCTGTTGTGGTACCAAGTGTAATATCTCTCTCAGGGTGAATAACTTTGTAAGTGTGAGTATGAGGGTTAGAGAGATTATGAGGGCAGGTCTGAGAGAAAATTTGAGATAATTTCTTTGTAGTTTTGATGATCTTCAGTGTACTAAGTGAGAGGAGTGGAGAATATGAGAATCACTACAAGAGCCCTCTCTCACTAATTTTTTAATAAATTGTCCAACTTCGTTTGTTTTGATTAATAAAATATGTTTTAGTTTTTTCCAAAGCATGTATAGTAACTAATTTGTATTTCTCTTCTAATTTGGTGATTAAAAGATCTAGGGTTTATTTTTTCTTTATTTGAATAATATGAAAGTTTGATGGGGTGAAGTTTTAACCTTTTGATCTTCATTAACTTTCAACCAAACTAGTTGATTTGTTAAAACTCATTGTGATCTTTGAGTTTTTGAAGAAATCTTAATGCAAGAACTAGGCTAAAACTTATTAATTTAGGAGAATAGGAATATTAGGCTTAGGTTAGTACGGTCTTTTTGGGAAATCTGATTTTTAGGATAACCACTTAATTTAGTGAACTAAATATGCTTGATTTTTAAACATTCTTATTGTTACCATGAGGGGCTAAGGAATATAATTTTTCTTATGTCACTTTAATTTTGTCACTTTGTTAACCTTAGGCTTTTATGATCCAAATAAGAGATTTACTCTAACTATTTTGATTACCTCACATATTTCATTTAGAATTTTCCTTTTTGTAGAAACTGGGATTAGAAAGTTTAAATTCATTCAATTTTAAATCACTCAAGCTAGATTAAAGATCAATACAGTTGAAATTTTCTTGATTTTGGAAGTTTCCTCTTTCTCATAGAATTGATACACGAACTCAGATTCCGTATACTACTTGGAAGGCATACATACTTATTTGTATCATTTTTACTTCAAAGTGTTTCAATATGTATCATGTTGTTGAGGTCATTGTCAGGGAATGATGTTGATTTTTTTATTTTAATTAGAATTTAATTGAATTGTTAGGGTTTATACCTAAAAATCATTGTTTTGTATTTTTTATGTATTTTATTTGATATTTTTTATGTTAGGAAAGCTATTTTTTTTTTCTATCATTGCTATTTTTACTTTTTACATACTCTCCTATTTTACTTTTTTTTTAAATAAATTTTACTTGTGTATTATATTTCCTACTAGTTTTGGGTCTCTCACTTATCAGTTCCAGTCTTATATGTGCAGGATTGGACAAGTTAAACTTGTGCCTTATGACCTTGAATTAGAGAGAACAGTCAAAAAAATATAAAAACTTTAAAAACTCAAAAAAAAAAAATGAAGAAATGACAAACCCACACTGGCTAAAGTTACAACTACGGTTTAAGTGATGTGACATTAGCCCTTACCTCATGATCCAGTGCCATATTCTTCATTAATCGAAACATTGCACCATAGTTTTCTCCCTTAATTGTAGCATTGGCCTTTAGCACTATAACACCAGAAGTTGTTTGATTTTATATCCTTTTTAGCAAGTCACGTAGTCAATGCACCATCTTGTCTAGTGCAGCGAATAGGGGATGTCTGGCATTCAATCATGACCAATTGTTATTATCAAGGAAACCATCAAGTCTTTTGGCCCCATAAAGCTCAAAAGATATGATGATTTTCTCTTTTCGATCGTTGGTACACCGTTTAATATGGGTAGTGACATTTTGGCATATAACCATGTCTTTAGGCTAAGTTCTGTGGTTTCAAATGATTGGGTCCATGATCTTTCTAGATTGTCAACTCGAGGACTTGCCATCCCAAATCGTTAGTACAACCTTTTATATGGGTTACAGTTCGGTCTTTACCAACTAATAAATAAAGCTTACTTCATTGATTTTATCTTTTGACATGACCTGTTGTAAGCCCATTTTTCTTCCATTTTACATCTTTTAAATACCACCTATGTCAGACATGTGGGATAATATTCAAGTCCTACCACTAACTAGGTTTACACTACATTTTGTGCAGCACATCCCTTCACTTATATAGGGTTTTCATTGGTGTTAGGATATCACCTTATTTTACTTTTAAATCTTAGAGATGTTCTATGAATTTGCCTTCATGACATCATAGTGCCATCTTTATGATGAAAGAAGAGCTGATTTTTGTACATTCACGTGCATGTGATTCCTTACACATGTATGTCTTTTTAAGTTGACCCACATTTGTATGCATGCCTTTTCTATCATTTTTATAATTTTTGGAATTTGATTTTGAGCTCTTAGGGTTCAATCTCCTAAAGATCTTAACTGTGCATTTTGTATGCATTCCTGATTTTGTTCGTTTATGAGGAATTTTGACTTGGTGTTAGTGACAGTAGGTTTTAACTCCCGAGGCACACCTTTTAGTGTACATTTTATGCATTTCTTGTGTGTATGCCCATATATGCAAGGTCTTAATTCTATATGTAAGACCCCATTTCTTGTTGCACCATATAGGTATAGGTTTGATGAGTTAGCATGTTGATGGAAATGTTCGAACCAGCCTTAGTTTGATCCGTGATGATAATAGTAAAATGAGCATTACTCGTCGACTCTTCCGGATGAGTAAATTGAGTTATTATTTTATTATCAAATCTCATTGGATTGTTGAAATCATAAGCTTAGGCTACTATTTGTCAATTATTTTGATGAGTGATAGTTCATTTAAATGCTCATAATGAGGTCTGCTTGGTGACCCTGTTAAGAACCCATGGGAAAGCCATTACACCTATAATGCGTGACTTGTACATAGATGTAAGTGTATTCAGAACCCTGTAATAATTATTTAGAAATAGGGCCAGGGTGTAGTTAAAGATTATCATACACAACTATTGTCCTTTGTTATGTGCCAGCTGTTGTACACTTTTGTGCATTATTTACGTATTTTATTCAGTTTGTGACTTTACATTAGCATGCTAGCTTGGATTTTCCTTATAGGGCATTGTATCCAACATGGAGTGGCTTAATGATTTCAATTAATATATTTTTATAGGCTTTACTTAGCTATTCTACCATTGAAAATGACTTTTACATGTTGCATCAGATAGCACGTGCTAAGCATTTTCACAGATTTAGTCTTTATTGGACATTTTTTCTATAATTTTAGAGCCACCTTAAGAGAATTTGTACTAGAAATAAAGTACATGCATGAGTTGCAGGTGTTTGATGTAAGGGTTGTGTGGTGAGAACTAGGAATAAATGCTCATGCAACTTACCTTAATTCTAGATCTTCTTTATTGTATAGATTTAGGATTGGGCATATATGCAGATATCGACCACTATTTACTTTTTAAGGATATGTTGTTGGCCTAGGGAACCTGACTTGTTATTTATTCCCTTACATTGGGTGTGTTCTTTACTAGACCTTGTATGTGCTCACACTTTATTATGCCTGTAATTTGTCTGGATACAATCACAATTAGGCTTTTTAGGATAAATCTTTTGCTATATAAGTTAATTTTAAAACATTTATTCTAATATAATTTATGATTAAAATGTTCAAGATTTAAAAATTTACAGTTTTATTTCATGTCTTTACTTTTTTTTCCTTTAGGCCAGTTTTAAAATAATCATAAAGTACATGAGCTTATCCTCTTGCATTATTAACAGGGCAACCATACTTAGGATGTCTTAGATAATTGCATACATACTACATGTTCTAAGGAAAGCATTTTACTTTTCAACTTGACTAGCCCATCATATGTTTTATATGATTATGTAGCTATTTAGTGCACTGTAGGGTGTTAAAAGCACTCTAGACGGAATTGTATGCCCAATCTAGACGGAATTGTATGCCCTTTGCAGAGTGATTTAACTTTATACCTGAGCCATATGTTCCTCCTTTCTGTGGCATGTATAATTTTTTCTCAAAATTTTTGGTCTTGATAGAGACATGAGAGCATAACATTTCTTTCCTTTGACTTAAATCTACTAGATTTCTTGGGATGATACAACACATGGGTTGCTGATAATGTGATTCACATTCAAGTTGTGTCAACTACCTTCACACCTTAGTAGATCTAGCGTCATAATAGTTTTTGAGGATGGGTCGATGGTGCCCTGACCAGGCTATCTCTACCTATGTAGGTTTTTTATTAAACCAATCTGTTGATTTAACCTCATTTGGGCACAATAGTTTTCTTTGCTGAGTCTTTTGTAAGCATGTACCGTAGCCCTTTTAGCTTTGTGATGACTCCTCATCATGTTGTGGGGATTCACCCTCTTCTTTGTGGACTAGTTCTGATATGATGGTTAGAGGATTTCTCTTACCATGATCGCTAAAATCCTCCTTGGCTGCCTATGTTTTAAGATTATTTAAGCAAAACCATACACCTTTTATCATGAGTTTTCTTGGGTATCCCCTAGGATGTGATTATAACTAGGATAAATCATCACTTGTGGTCTCTTTGAACTCAGAATAAAATTAATTTGATTATGTATTCTGATTTGGTTATGAAGGTCTTTTTTATAGGGATTTTCACTTAACTTCTCTCAGGTTGAGGAAGGTATCATTTACTTTGGACCACTATTCTTTGGTCTATTTTACAATATAATTTCAATCTAAATATCTTCATAGCTATGCTTTTTGTTTCCTCTTAATTTTTTTTTTCATTTATTAATTTTATTTTCTTTCTTCCTTAGCTTTTTTAAAGTGAATGTGACCTAGAAAGAAGAAGGATTCAAAAAAGGGATGGATGCTAAGAGGGCCATTCCAACAAAAGCAGAAAGGAGCATGAACAACTATTATTGAGGTGTCTAATATATTAAAACTATCCCTAGCAACTTTATAAATATCATTAAATAATAGAGCCAATCTACCTTAAGTTCTTTAATCATCCAATATTAAACTTTGATCTTTTAGGTCAATTTCTAAAATCTCACTAAACTGGTCTCTCACACACCCATTCACTTGATTTATTCTAAAGCTTTGATCATCTTAGGACCGTAGGGGAATGCTATTTATTTAAGAACATTAAAAGAAACTTTATAAACATTTACTCTCATAATTAATTCCTTATTATGAGCATCAATCATTGGCTTCCAAAAACTATGAAAGGTCTTCCTAAAATGGTGAGTATCTCTTCATCTTTTGCATATATAAGATAATAAAATATGCAGAGAAAATAAACTTATTCACCTTGATTAAGAAATCTTCTGTAATCCCTCTAAGATAAGTTAATGAACAATCAATTAATTAAAAGGTCATAATAGCATGTTGAAAATCTCTTAGTCTTAATCTTTTAAAAATTGATAAAAACATTAAATTGAAGATGGTTCTCAAGTTACATAATGTTTTATCAAAGAAGTTATCCTCTTTAGGACATGAGATAGTAAAACAATCCAAATCGTTAAATGTTTTAGAATTTTTTAAACAATCCAAAACACTCTTCATATAAGATAAAAGTCTTAAATTCTCCTTATTTATGTTTTTTATTAAGGATTAATAAATTTTATATAGCTAAGTATTTGGTCAAGAGCTTCTACAAATGGTATATTGATGTTAAGTTTCTGGAACATTTCTAAAAAGCCAGAAAACTATTAGTTAAGTTTCTATTTTTAAAGTTTTTAGAGAAATAATGGTGGTGTTCTCTCTACCTCTTTCCCAAGGGGTTTATTCCTTTTCTTTGAGTCTTTTTTATGTTAATTATTTTATTAGAATAAAGATTGGGTTCTTCTAACATAATGTTTTCTCTATTTACCCCTTCTACTTTCTTCCCACTACTAAGTCTTATGCCTTTGCATTACTATTTCCCTTTTATTCTTTTGAATTCACTTTTGTGTTTCTTGGTAATGTTCCTTAGGGTCTACTACTTTAAGAATATGCTAAATACCATTATTATGTTTTTATGTTTCTAATCATTACAACTTGAGCATGCAACTAATTTTCTATTTGCAACACTAATTCTTCCAAATATAAATTTATTCTTTGACGGGATTATCAAAAGTGAATCAAAGAAGGAAATTTGGTCTAGGACTGAGAAAGGTTACTACTCTAAATGTTTCGATTATCTAGGATGTTTTATGGCATCCCACTGATTATTTCCTATATTTGGCTTATTAATTAAATAAAGTTTGATCACTTATTTCTAAATAGAAAATTCTTGTTCTTAAATAGAGTTTATTGAGTCACTTGTTAATTACATTCAATAACTCCATAGTTAAAATATATGAATCTCTCATTTGTCCATATGCTTTCTCATCACTTATAAGGGATCCTTGAATTTGTATATATATATATTAAAATATCTACTACTTATGAAATCAAAATAGTTAACATATCAATATCATGCACATTAAAAACCTTCCTAAAGTGAACTTTCTCTGAAGATCATTGAAAAGGTTTGTGTAATCAATCAATTAGTCAGGGCATGGTGTGAGCATTTTCTCAACGACCACTGAAATCTCTCCCACGACTCATAAATGGATTCATTACCTAATTGGGTGAAATCAGTTATGCCATTCATAAGTTTAGTTGTTTTTAATGTAAGGAAATACTTAGATAAAGATTTTAAGCAATATCATTCCAAGTGACAATAGATCATGGGGGCGAAGAGTTCAATCACATATTTTTATTTGTCTATTAAAAAAATAAGAATTGCTTAAGCATAACAATATCATTAGAGACACCATTATACTTATTTATGACACAAATATTCAAGAAATTATTATTGTGAAGGTTTAAATCTTCTATTTGTGACACCCAAACTATGAATTTTAAACCATTTGAAAGATTACATGTTCCAATTCAAAGTTATTAGCATTGATGGTTGATCTACTAATACTTTAATGTACCCTATCTATTAGTGGTTTATCAAAATCACTAAATAGTCTAGGTTGATCAATTTTCACTAGTTTATTTGCCAATTATTCTAGAATATTTTTGGACTTTTTGAGCTTTTTTTTTTAATGATTTTTCAATTTCAGGGTTAAATGAAACTACTTAACTTGGTTCAAATCTACACATAGAACACCTAGTGCCCACTAATGAACATACACTAACAATAAAAAATAGTTAATAATTACAACACATAACAAACCAAAAAGTAGTTGAAAAATAATACAACACATAAAATATGGTTAGTGTTGTGCTGCTAAACTTTTAGTGTTGCGGTGGTGTGGCGCAACAGAGTTAGTTCAATAGCATTACAACGCTCTGCCATAGATACACAATTTTAGAATCTAACTTTTTACAATTCACAAGTGCTCACAAAGATATCTACTTTGTAAAACAATAAAAATAGGAATCAAGCAACAAAGTTAAGCATAATAGAATTGAATTAAATCTTAAAACTTTTAGATTAATATCAACCTAATGTAAGAATTAAAATGTTGTTTTTCGGCCACGGTACCAAAACTTGATCCAAAATGCTAAGTATTAAATGATTCACACAAGTACACATGTCGATCAAATAATACAAGAATGTAAGTCCAATTTTTGATCTCACGAGAAACAAAGTCATTTCTTAGTTTAGACCAATTACTAGTCTAATTAATTTTTTTTTTAGTTTTAACCAATGATTGCAAAATTTAGGTATGGAAATGTAAAAAAGCTTATTATTTTTTGTTTTTAGTTTTGATAGAAAACCCTTCTAAATTAGTGGTTAATTAGGTTTAAAATCATACAACTTGTCTACTACCATTTAAGACGTATTTTGAGTTCCTTATTATGATTTTGCTTCCTAAGCTCTATAAAAACTCTCAAGAATCAGTTTCTCTCTATTTATTGCATTTCCCTAATAGCAATATGCCTATTCTATGAAAGAGTGTTAACTTAACAGTTCAACTAGTTTTTCATCAAAGACCACAATAGTATTTAACAAAAAATAGGCCAAATTGTGAGTATGTGAAGTATAAGAAGTTAGCACACCAACTTAGTTCAACTAATTCCAAAAATATTACTTTAGATTGATTGAAAATATAAGCAAAACATTAATTTAATTTAAAGAAGTATGATCTCAATGACTACCCATTCTCATAAGCATGAAGTGAGGATTTACAAAACCAAAATATAATACATAAAAATTAAAAAGAATAACACCCAAATCATGTATGTATATAATGATACTTGATTTTATGGAAGAAAGTTGTATGATTTTACTAAGTGGCTCCTTTGAACCATAATATAATACATATGCTATATTAGAAATATACTAATATAGATATTATATATTTATATAATATAAGTTATATAATTAATATAATATATTATTTATATATATTAATATTAGGGATGTCAAACTGGCTCGTCGTTCTCAAACAGCTTGTGTTCGGCTGGTTCGTTAAGAAACGAATACGAACAGTGACGCCATGAACAGTTTCAAACACGTGCTTATTTCAAACAAACTAAATTTCAAACGAACCGAACACGAACACAAGCTCTGTTCGTTCGTGTTCGGTTCGTTTACACCCCTAGCTAACATGCTGACATGACGACACTAACAATTGATGTCGGGGCGCCAATATCTTAGGTTGCAGGCTCTTTTTTCCTTCATCTGGCTCCTAGACACTATCCCCATAACACGACAACACTAACACTTATAATTTTCCCTTATCATCATGTTTATTCATCCAACTGCATTCCTGGCAGATAATATGAATAAATACCATATAAAAATATGAAATAGTATAAAAATACAATTAATTTAAGATATTCTTAGACACTTAATTTAGATGTTAGACATTTAAATAGATAAGAATCATGTGATATGTATATAAATCTAATCCAATTCAAAAACATAACATGATATTCTCTATACAAAAGAATAAAATGGGTTAAGCAAAATAAATAAACTAAATCAAACACCTAATAGTAAATAAATTAATCCAAATAAAATCTTAATATACCAAATTTAGAGAGATTTACATACTTGCCACATAAGGTTCATGTGTCGGGATCGGGTCTGGCCCAAAATTGATCATACACAAAACTATTTGACTCGAATTCGACTCAAATAATAAACATGTCAGAAAGCCTAACATGACCAATGTAACTCATTTGACTTAAGATACAATAGCTATTCTAGTCATGTTTAGACAATGCTGCATTGACGTGTCATTTTCGTGTCAGTTAGGTTAATTTCAGATATTTGGATAAATTGAATATGGCTAAACGAATTAAATGTTAAAGACTTTTGATTTTGATTCTACCCAAAAATTAATCGGGTCAATCTGAACTTAAATTTTTTGAGTTGAGTTTGGTTTGGATATATGTATTTCACTCAAAAAATAGTTTATGTTAGTATATTTTCATGTGAATTAAAAAAATTAGGTGATATATAATGAAATGATAAATTTATGTGGTAGATATTTAAATATATAGAAAATTTGTTGCATGTATAAAAATATATTTAAACTTTTATATTTATTTAAATAATATTTTTGAGTTATAATCACATAAATAAAAATTATTTTACTTTAGAAAAATTATTATTGATTAAATTTTAAATATGATATTAAAATTTAGACCTAATATAAATAAATATTTAAATTTGAATGTTTTATATTTACCCAAATTTAAATGGAGTTTTTACATTCTAATCGCCTAAAATATTAAATACAATATAAATATAATATTTTAAAGAGCAGACTCATGAAGGATCAAGAGGAGACAATTTTGTCTCTCAAATTTAAATTTTTACTTATATGGGAGAATAATTTGGTCTTTTGTCCTCTCTTTAAATATTAATTCAATCTTTCTGAAATATCAGTTTTGCACCTCTTGTAATATTAATTTTTTCTTCGTTGACCTAGCCTCTCTCACGTTGGGTCCATGAGACAAGCGCTTTTTCTGTCCGGACTCCTGGCGTAGCTCTACGTGTGAATCAAGTTATTTCTAAGTTATAAATAACCCGCGGTCTTTATTTTCGGGATATTTCTGAGTTATTTCGGTATTATTAAAAATAACCCAGAAATAACCTGAAAATAACTTAGACGTAGAGCTACGTCAGGAGTCCGCACAAAAAAAAAATTTTCTATAGGACAGTTTGCCCCCCTTAAAGAAGAGGTTGGTTACGCGCTTAATTTTAATAATTTTTTCCATTATAATTAATTTAGATATTAATATGTAATATTTAATATTTTGGCTGATTATTATGTCAAAACCCTAATTTAAATTAATTCTAAAGAAGAATGGAACCAAATTGAATCTCGCTGCAGCTTCCGATAACCCGCCAACAGTTCGATCAATTAAAGAAAGATTGCTTAGCCCAATCACTATCGGATGACGATCGCCCGCAAAACGGGAATCCAGATGAGTCCACCCCCAACTCCACCTACTCCACTCCACCTCATTCATCCTCCTCTGACCTTCGTACCGTTCCCATTGTCAACTCTGCGAGACTGGAGATCCATCTCTGCTAGTCCAAGATCTCGAAATCTGATTCTTGCCTGTGAGAAGATCCGGCAAGGAAAGCTTTTTCCTGTTTCCAGGTTAGGTTTTGGATCTTGTTGTTTAGTAAAGCGTGTAGTAGCTTTGGATTAGTGGAAAAGAGAGGGGGGAGATGACGATCGGTTCTGCTTCTCGAGGGAACGCCCCAAGCAGTGGGGGAGGTTGAGACGAGAGAAATGATGAGGAGATGGTAGTGGAAGAAAGTAATTGAGATGAGGTTTTGTTTTTGATATTGTTTTGTTCTGATTGCAAAGCATGGTTTTTCCTATTCCGTGTAATAGTAGATTTTGACTATTATGCTTGAGTTTAGTTTGGTATTTAGAAAGCTGGGGAATGTCGGGTATTTGCAGGGTGAAACTCTATTTCAATGCATAAAATTAATCCAATGCCTATTGCAAAGGATCGTACTATTTTCCTATGAGATATAATCATGAGCTTCATTGGCCTTGACCCAGCTTATTGGGGCCAACTTTGTGGATCTTCATCCCTTGTTAACTTATATTTAGTTCTATATAAAATGTTGAACCTATTTTGCATAAATAGGCAATCTACACATGTTCTTTTTAAACTTTTCGATGGTAATTTGACACACTCGTGTATTCTTATTCACCTGAGGTTGAGAGTCCTATGGACTCAAAACACTCTCGAAATTTATATTGTTTGCAATATCATCCAAAGTCTTCTAGAAAAATTAATGGTTAATGAGTTGCTTGAATAGTGAGTATGATCAGGCAAATCACCCAATCAAAAATCAAATCCTTATAATGATACTTGATTTTATGGAAATTAGAAAGTGTGCCCACTTTGCCTGCATTCAAAATTTGTGTTAATCCAAGAGTACTCAACAACTATTTGATTAGTAGTATTCATCCACTGTCGCCATCTCCATTTTTCTTGTGGTCAACTGGAGAACTCGTCTTAGAGGAGCTGCCTTCAAGAATATCGTCTGTCATACGAAAAATATTTGATTACCTAATGGTATTTTGAATCTTGCTCGTGTAGAATCGAGTTTGGTTTTTATTTATAAATAGGGGGTCATAGTGCAAACATAGGGCATCTACACTAAATTTTGGAAATAAAATTCTTTCCTTGATATCAAAACTGTCTTTAGATTTGTGCAGTATGTGCATTGATGCACCTTAATAACTGCCTTTGGCAATTAAGAATTTATTTAACTTATTTTTAAGCACAACTTGTTAAGATTTTTAACTCAAATTTATTAGGATAAGCATAAAATTAAAATTAGTTGATTTTAGGAATTAATCTATATGGATTCAATTTGCAAATTATATTTTTTTGTGAACATATATCCATCCTAAACTCATAAAAACAAGTATTTGAAAAGGCTTTTATTGTATTATTGATAGTATGGTGTGACTGAAGGGGAAATATTTTATAGAAGGATGATGGGCCTAAATTATCCCACTGACCTTCAGTATTCTCAATCAAACTAAAGAATTATTCAGGCCAATTTAATTCGTTGCAAAAGATGATAACTGAAACACACAAAAGAGAAAACTATATAACCAATAAAAAAACTAGTAGAAGCATTACAAGTTGTTTAATAGTGTTAGCTTATATTCAAAAATTGAAGGAAAAAAAATTATGCTAGCTTTTGTTCTTTCTCGATACATGTCACTCTAACTCTCCTCCTTATTGCCTTGGTAATTTTCATATTCTTGATTCCTCCTTTTGTGAAAAGAAAAACATATATAAATGCACAAGTATGTGGTTATTGTGATTTTGTGGCTAGAGTGTATAATAGTGTCTTCATAATGGGGATTCCAAATTGGAGGCCATGGGAGAGGGGAGTTGAGCCTGACTACGTGAGCAATTGCAAAATCTTGTTATGGTATGACTCATATAGGGACAGATGCTGGAAAGATGCTGGAACAAAGCGGAGCGGAGCGGAAGAATCTGTCCAAATCGGGAAGTTAAGTTATGTGGGTTGGGGTTATACGTTACATGAGTAATTTGAGAATTACATATTGTACTGTAGGGTTTACTCTAGAACTATAAATAAACCTGTTTGTAATTTTAGGTCTTTGAGAGAGCTGAATATTGTATTTTGTACTCTTTTCTAAATATTGAAAAGGAGGTCGCTGCTCTGCTCCCGAGGACGTAGGCATCTTTGCCGATCCTCATTAAATCTATGTGTTCTTCTGGATTTGTGTCGTTCTTGTTTTTCTTCGCCCTAATTTTCTCAACAAGTAGTATCAGAGCGAGGTTCGAGGGCAGGGAAGAAAATGTTTCGGTATAGCAGTAGAAGAAGAAGAGTTCGCAAGTTCGAGGTACAACAAGAGAGTTTGCTAGTTCGCGGCTTCGGTACAGCAGGAGAATTCGCAATTCGCAAATGGTAAGAAGTCGCGATTGGCGGCGGCAAGGTTCTTGCGGAAGGCGGCAATGTTCTTGCGGAAGGCGGCTGGGCGGAAGAGAGGAAAAGAATCTTTTCTTCTGTGCGTGGATCTGAAAAGGAAGGAAGTTTTGCAAAGGAATGTTCAGCGCATTCATGAAAGAAAGGTTCTCTTGGAGAAATTGGAAGGAATCTTCCCATTTGTTTCCTTTACTGGTTCGATCTGTTTCCTTTGGAGGCTGCGGAGAAGAAAAATGAAGGAAATCAATAAATTCTTTTCCTGTTGAAGAAAGGAAAATTTTTGAATTTTACTTAATTAAAGGAAAGTTATTTTTTAATTAAGCTGATTTAAAGAAAATGTAAAATTTTCTTTGTTGGATTGCGGATGTGAGATTTCTTTTGCTGGAGGCTTAAGAAAGTAAAGGATTTGAAATTCAGTTAATTAAATGAAATATTTAATTAAAAGAATATTTCAATCTTTTTTTTTTTGGAAAGATTTTGTTGCTTCTCTAGGAAACTTAATTAAGGGAAAATCATTTTTCTTGGAAATTTAATTAAGGTAAACTTATTTAAGGATCTTAATTAAGAGATTATTTAAAAGAATTTGTGGCAGAATCAAAGTACAATTTCTGGCTCAACAAGGAATGTTGCGGAGAAGAAAATTTGGAAGTATTTTCTGAATTTCCTTGGTTGGAGAAAGAAAATCTTGGCTACGACGCAGAAAAATATAAAATTTTGCAGATTGTTCGCAAGGCAGACGGGCTTGCGGGAACGAATAGATGCAAAGCAGTTTGGATAAAGGGCTACGACAGCTCGGCGGGAGCTCGGCGGGTTATGCTTCTGGGAGTTCGCGGTAGAGGTGGCGTCGCGACTTCGAGGCCCGACAATTCATGAACCTTCGCGGCATTAGACGAGGTGGAGTTAGCGAATAGGAGTTTGTGTGCAGTTACCACGAACAGGAGCGTTTGCAAACAGAGGAGTTTGGTGATGTTCGACCAACGGAGTTTGCAAGTTCGTCACATGAGGAGGGTGTTGGCGAGCGAGCAGACACGATTATTTGCGGAGGTATTTCGCAAAGGGTTTCGCTCACGGGACAACAGTTTAACCGAGGTGCTAGCGCGAACAGGAAGATTGCTTCAACCCATATTTGTGCATAAGAAACTCCATGATATTTTTCTCCTAAGGGGTTGGATATTCGCAAGGTGGAGATTTTCTCATAAGAGGCAGAATGTTTGCAAGGTGGAGATATTTTTCCTGAGGGGCTGGATATTCGCAAGGTGGAGATTTTCTCCTAAAGGGCAGGATATTCGCAAGGTGAAGATTTTTCTCCTAAGGGATTGAATATTCGCAAGGTGGAGATTTTTTCTTAAAGAGTAGAATATTCGCAAGGTGGAGATTTTTCTCCTAAGGGATTGGATATTCGCAAGGTGGGAGATTTTCTCCTAAAGGGCTGGATATTCGCCAAGGTGGATAATTGTTAGGTAGGTATGACTCATAATACCAGAATTTGGAGTCTATTGGAATGAAGTGACGTCTCTTGGAATTAAAGGGGTGTGTCTCTTGGAATTTAGTGGGTTGAGATCAGCCAGCGAAAGAAGAGTCATCCATTTTGTTTCGTGGAGAAGTATATTTTGTTTGAAAAGGTGTAACTCCCAGATATCTTTTCTCCTAAGGGGCTGAATATTCGCCAATGTGGAGATTTGTTATTGTATGGCTCATATACCATATCACCATATAGGGACAGACGCTGGAACGAAGCAGAGCGGAGCGGAAGAATCTGTAAGTTACGGGAAGTTACGTTATGTGGGTTGGGGCTATACGGTACATGGGTAATTTGAGAATTACATATTGTACTGTAGGGTTTACTCTAAGATTATAAATAAATCTGTTTGTAATCCTAGGTCTTTGAGATAGCTGAATATTATATTTTGTACTCTTTTTTGAATATTGAAAAGGAGGTCGCCGCTCTGCTCTGCTCCCAAGGATATCCCAAGGATATAGGCATCTTTGCCGAACCTTGTTAAATCTCTGTGTTCTTCTGTATTTGTGTCGTTCTTGTTTTTCTTCGCCCTAATTTTCTCAACAATTCTCTATTGCTCTTGAATCACTTAGTTTGTATTGACTTTGTTGTTGATTAGATGATACTAACACATGGGCAGTCATAATCAAGTATAATAAATGAGGTGTCACACTACCCTCTTTCATTTAGTAAGTTTTGTTATAAAGCTTTGTGGAGTGAAATAACCTCCTTTCGAGCTTTTGTTCAATTTCTCTAGTGTTTGGATATAGTTGGAGTAATGATTAGGAGCAGTTTGGGTAAAACTGAGCTAATAATGAGGATTAATTGAAAAGGCTTGAAAGGGCAAGGATAAAAAAAACACAACCTAAAATAAAGTGAACATGGCAGCAATACCACGTGGAGAGGAAGAGGAGGAAAAACCAGCTAATTGTCACGGGAAAGAGGTGGCGGTGAATGATGTTTGGATTAGAAAAATTGAAAAAAAGTGATAATGAAGAGAGATTAAGAGAGGCAAGCTATTGCAGTTACTTAACTCAAGAAAGAAGGGAGAATCAAGCTCACTATATTGAGCTAATAGCCAAGGAAGTAGCCGTGTAAGAGAGAATTCTCCTCATTCACAAGAGGAAAAGAGCAAACAAGGTGGAATTATTCATTAAGATTGCATAGTCTATCGCACAAACTGCATTGGATTCAATAAGGGAGGTTGGAAGGCAAGGCCACATGTATGAAGAACTAGGAGGTGATAAGATCTCAAATCGATCCAAACATGTGAATTATGTGGGAACCATAGTTGAGCACCTGAGTCATGAGGTTTCTTGAGAAGGAATCTAAGGAGGAATTGCTCAAGGTTCCACTCCCCTTGAGTTTTGCGAGGGTGAATGCTCATATCAATTTGGTTTAAGAGAGGAGCCTAGGCAACAAGTTTGAGGATATTTTTATATTGTTGATTAACTCCAGGAGCAATGAATCCAAGTTGATGCATGTTTTGATGGTCGTATTAGTAATGAAAACAAAGTTATGATAGATATTGCAAGAGGGTTAAGCTAGGTCATATGTTTGATAAACTCTATATAATAAGATTGAATGAGATATTTTGAAGATCGTAAGGCTATCGACTAACGAGTTGACAACCTTATTGCTAGCCAAGCTACGATGCCCTCAAAGGGTTATACCCCCAAGGAGAGGATCATATCTTTTTTGACCTCGATGAGGCCACTAAAGGCCGCCATTTGGGCACATAAGAATATTAAGAGAGTTAACCACCTGGAAAATAACTAAGAGATATTATAGATGGAGTTTTCATTGCCTGGGACCAAGTTTTGTATCTAGTAATTGAAGAGTTTTGATTGAGGATACAATAATTGGAGATAATCTTTTGGTTGAGCAACGTTGATTAGCTTGGGAGATTCTTTTGTGCTACCATAGGGGAGTTGAACTAGTTCTTCTTGCAACTACTTAAAGGAGTCACTTGGGTACTATGCACTGACTAATGAAACCATTATGGTGACGCTGGTTACTCTTCTTTAGGACGTGCTATTTGAACTTATGACATTCCTAGTGGAGCCAGGCATGCATCACAAATTTAGCAGTATTGTTGGGTTTGAGCATGGTGGCTGTTATGATGCTTTTGAAGTTTTGCATAAATTGAGTCACCTAGATTGGGATTTTTTGCATCTCCGACATATTGTCAACCTAAGTGTCCATAGAATTTTTTAGGCACACATCTGTTCATTTTTCACTTTTGCTTCTTTCTTTTATGTGTTAAAAATAATTATAACTCTATTAGTTATAATAAAAATGCATACTTGTTAAATGTCCCCTTTGGTCAGCTTATAATTGTCATTTACTCGAAGGATTGCCTAAAGAGGGTATTGGCTTTGATAAAAGTTATTTATTAAAAGATTAATTAATCAAATGATGTTATTTTAGACCATCCAACCACATTTAAACAAATCATGAGGGTAGGTATCCCCTTCAACAGTGATAGAATGCAATTGGACTTAACTTAATTTAGAGAGTTCAAACAATTGAGAGCACATTTCATGTCTTACCAAATATAGTCCCATTGTTATTAACATGGTGTGACAGCTTACCTATTGGATTTTGAGCATTTCTATTCTTCTTTAGGAATTCAGTAGGACATATTGTTTGAGGTTTTTGTGGCATTGTCTTGTTAAGCACAACATCTCCTTTCAACTTATGAAGACGGAGGTCTTTAATTTTGAAGGCTCTTTGGTAATTCTTTCTTGCAACTTCGCTGCCTCCCTGAAACTCAATTCTTAGTTGCCCTTGGTCTTTGGTTGATCTAGAAGTTCACGAGCTGAGAGGATGTGATGCACGTCACTTACGATTTCTTCTTGTAACCTTTGTTGATGTCAATGATGATGAACCTGCCCATCGGTGCTATTTCTAAACAAGTACTATCTGCCAACAAGGATGATTGCATGGATTTTCTTAAAGTATGAGAGGAACACCTAATCACTTGTCCGTAATTTAGTGTGTAACTGGCACAGTTCTCCCATGGGTTGGCATTACTAACTTTCCATAGGTGACTTGATTTCTTATAAGTTGTTAATTGTTCTCAGCTTAATAATTGAGTGTGAAGGCATTGTGTTTCTTTTCATGGATTAGCAAAACTTTATTGGGAGTTTAACTTAAATTTATGATGGTAAAGTTGTAATTCTTTTCCGTATGTCTAATGGGGAGGTCTGCTTGATTTCTCACTAGTCCAATTCTCTTACATAGGAACTAAAAAATTAATATTGAGTTGGATGGACTAGTACTTCCTTGTTCTGCCTGAGGAGGATTAGAAAGTTTTGACAGATCATCTAATTCAACTCAATAGGAGTTAAGATTGTGCTGTCCTCCTCAAGGGTTCCATTGTATAGTTAAGGGCCAAGTGTGCTACATTCCGCTAAAGGACCCCCTTCACTTTCTGCATGTTATGGTGCCCAATGAGGACAAGAAGGGCAAAGGGGTGGCCACCAACAAAAATTTGGCCAGTCATCCTCCGCTCACTAAGAGCAAGTGGGCATTTAAAAACTCCCAATAAGAATTCATATCAGCATGGAAGAGAGGTCTGAGTTAATCAACGACAATGATTTTGACAATGTGGAACTCTCCATTGAAGAGTGAGCCTGAGCAGCAAGATCCCCCACCTAATTGTGCTCCAAATTTCCCCTTCAAGTTGCAATCTGATGATTTGTCGGTGTGCACGAGTTCATAACTCCATGCTTTGACAATGGGATTTTGTTCCTCATCTAACTCTTCTAATGGACGGACGGGACAAAAATGAGAAGTTTATTGCGCTTGCTAGTTGGTCGGGGCCCGACTCTGACTGGTATACAAAAGTTGGTGAGCATTTACCTTTTGTACAATAGCCTACTGCCTAATGGAAGCTTTTACTGGTGGAGTAGAGTACATCTGCCAACTTGCATTAGGAGGTGGAGGCAAAGGGTAGCCATGCCAAGGAAATGGAGGGAAAACTCCACAAAGCAGAGAAGTTATATATTCATTTATACTTTTTATTTATTATGGTGAAAAAGCTAATGGAGGTATATAACATACATTATATGCAAACCATGGGTGCTTTAGTTAACAAAAGAGTTACTTCACTTTTTTCGCAAAATACTAACAAATTTTAACAAACAGAGATCATGCTTACTATGCATGCAAATGTCTGCACATTAGATAATATGCTATGAGTTCAATTTCATTATATGGGATTTAAAGAATATTGATGTGATAATTGATGATGAGTGTCAAGATTTATTACTTGTTTATTCATTAGCTCTCTATTTTTTAAGTATTGTCATGAAATAATAATCTGTTAGAGATATCATTAGTGTAAACGATGTTAAGAATTCATCTCTTTCTAAAGGTATTATTATTCTGCTTGAGGATATAACGGATTGAAAGCTAGCTAAGGGAAGGGATTGCTATTAAGGTGAGATCTTTTGAGGAGTTTACCTTTAGTCATGATATAATTTACTCATTATTTCTCTTATAAGTATTCTCATGAAACCATATTATATGTAAGAGATATCATTATTTTAAGGGATGTTAAGAATTTTCTTATTTTAAAAATGTTATTGTTCCGCTTGAAAGTAACATATTGAAAGCTAGCTAAGGTATTGCTAGTTAAGGTGATATCTTTGAAGTAGTTTACCTTTATGCATGATACAAGTATCATGATAGGTGCAACAACATAACTTCTATTATAAAAAGAAAGAGCATGTGAAGGAAAATTTTAAGTTTTGGAGTAGTGTGTGAGTAAACCATAAAGAATATAATTTATGAAATACTAATGCTGTTTAAGATTGGAAAGGTGTTAATTTAAGTGGATGCTATTTTGTTGATTGCTAGATATGTAATGAACAGTGAATGCTGGATTTAACCTTTTCATGTTATAATTATCCTTGGAAGTTATTTTTTGCTTACTAGCCATGTGCTACTGGTTTCTATTTACATGGGAAACATTGTAGCATGCAAGACAACTGGTTTTGATATTATTAAATTGATGATGACTTTGAAATTAACTAAATTTAGTCATGTACTATATTTCTAAACGAATCATGTATCTTTGAGTGCTCTCAGTAAAATTGGATGCTTTTTGGTGAGCAATATTTGGAATTCATAGGTCTCTTATGGGTATTAAGTTTAGGCACCATTTGGGCTTTAGTGTATTGTGGCATGTGTAGATTTGGTAATTTATGATTAGAAATTAAAGCAAATTGAGTGAAAGGAGATGGAGTACTTTTTTGATTCTATGAAATCATGAATGTGCTAGAAATATAGTGGCGATTACATAGACATGCTGGAATATGCTTTTTAATAAACATAAAATTGACAATATATATATATATATATATATATTATATATATTATTTGTGTGTGTATTATCACTCTTTTGTTTGGTCATAAAGATTTGGGGCTTGTATTTTGTTGTGATATTGGGTACGTGGGTGTGGGGAATGATATTTCTTGTGCTCTTAAAGGTTCGAACCCTTGCTGAGAACACCTTTTCTTGTGGGAGCTGGGTAAAGGCTAGATCCATTTCTGGCTGGACGGGTGGTGTCCTGAGGGTATGCTGCAACCTCTTTTCCCTACTATTAACCAGAATCTATTGGTGGCTGATTGCTGGTAGGGTAATCAGTGGTCATTGAATTCCTTGCACTCTATTTTGACTCCTACTTCTGCTAAGGCAATATCCAGAATCACTTTTGATACTGCTCACAGGGACTCCATTGCCATCTTGGCCAGCAAATCTCACAGCTTCACACAAGTTATCTACTCTAAAATCCATCAATGGGAGAATGTTTCTTGGGGTGATTGTATTTGGAATAAATTCCTCACCCCTTCTGTCTTTCCTGGGCTGGAGAATTTTCCATAACCTGCTACCCGTTGATGATATCCTTAAATTAAGAGGGCCTTCCAGATGTTGGTTCTGTAAGCAAGCTGAGGAATCCATACCTCATCTCTTTTTCTGTGCCCTTTTTCCCAAGCTGTTTGGACTGAAGTTCTTAAGTTTTTAACTGTTAATACTATGTTGTTGGAATGGCATCAACTTAAACTTTGCTGGCTTGGGTGGTCCAAGGTAAATCTTGATACTATCCCTTTCACCCTTGCCTGTTTTATCTGGATGGCTAGGAACCAAAGCAAATTTGAGAACCTCCCTATTACTGCTTTAAAGGTGTCTGCCAATTGTAATTCCTTTCTTTCCAATCTAGTGGCTTTCAAGAAGTTTCCAAAGATCATTACTTTTTCCCACAGCCATGCCCCACAAAATTTGAGATTACTCAGGTCTTTTGGTTGAGGCCTGCCCCTGCAGTAATCAAGGTTAACACAGATGGTAGCTTCTCGGAACAAGGTGTAGGAATTTGGGGTGTCTTCAGGGATCACTATGGTAAATGCATCCTCTATTTTTATTCTTCTATTGATGTTTTGGATGCTTTGAAAGCTGAGGTGGCTGCTGTCTTTTGGGCCATAAAATTGGCATGTTTAAATCAGTGGGACAACTTACAGGTGGAGTTAGACTCCTCCCTACTTTTTAAAGCTCTAACTGGGGAGGCAAATCAGCCTTGGCATATTTTACTTTGGATCAGGAAAATCAAATCACTACAGGCCTCTTCTTTTGTCCTATACACTTTCATATATAGAGAAGGAAACAGACCGGCCAACTGGTTGGCTAAGCTCTACTCATGTTTCTACTACTCGCTCTTCTTCTTCTCTTGATCAAAAACATTATGTCAAGTCTAACAAAAATATAATGTTTTTGTTACTCTTCTTTATTTCAAGAGTGACTAATAAAGGTTTGTTACTATTTTTTTTGTTTTTAATAGTAAAAAAAAAAAAAAAAAAAAAAAACGTTTTGCTTTTTGTATTTTTTGTATTCATTATAATCATTCTTGATAGCTGCTTTTCATGTAAAAAAAAAAAAAAAAAAAAAGGTTTTTATTTTCTTGCACATGTGCAGTTCTTTATGAATTTTATCCGTTTGATGAAAGTCACTTATCAATGTTAGACTTTGTTATTGTTGTTCTTAATATTTTATGTTTATACTGTTAACATCATAAAGTCAACAGCACCAGAGAAATAAACGTCCACTGCTCCACCTCCGTTACTGACCTCATTGCAGCTTATCTGACTTCATCACAACCCTAAATCACCTAACAAACCTTACAATACACTCTTGAAATACTGCTCTCCAGTACTGTTCAGATGGAATAAGATGGTTTTGCGAATTGCTTTTCAGCTCTCCTTTATAGCTTTACTTTCTCTGTTCTGTTCTTGGGCAATGCTTAAATTTCGTTATATATATGGCTTCCCCTCTTTTATCCATCTTTTCTTTTAGTCTTTACCACAACGCTCTTCTCTTCTTTAACCTTATTGTGTTTGCTTGTATTGTACAAGCTGTATAAATATCAATGATGTTTGAGGATTCCTACTTTATGTTAAACACCTTATGACACTTTGTTATTGATGGTAATATGGGATGGTTGAATCTTGCAGACTTATTGGAAATAGAGCACCCGGGCGTGATCCATATCTGTCCATTTGGTTATATTACTTTTAGCTTGATATTTTTCATAACACAAGGAAATTCATCAGAAATTCATCATTACCTTGTGTGACTTGAAGTGAAGCTCCATGGGTTCAAGGTTTCCATCACATCAGTTGAGCAATGGTCTATATGTTTCTGGTCGACCAGAGCCGCCAAAGGAGAAGGGCCCAACCATGAGTTCCACAGCCATACCTTACACAGGTGGGGATATTAAAAAATCTGGAGAACTTGGAAAAATGTTTGACATTCCTGTTGATAATACAAGAACCAGAAAGTCGGGGCCTATCACTAATGCTCCCACAAGGACAGGGTCATTTGGAGGTGCTTCACATCCACTCTCCTTCAGATCACTTGTATTGCTGTTTTAATCCTTAATTTAGTTATTTTCTTCTACCATATTTTCAGGTTCATCTGTAGTTACTGGTGGTTCAGGTAGGCAGAAATCCCATTCCGGACCACTTAATAAACAAGGCGAACCAGTGAAGAGGTTTTCTGGGCCTCAAACTGTAGGTGTTACCCCTCTGTCTCGGCAAAATTCCGGCTCCATTAACCCAGTGCTTCCTACAACTGGGCTTATCACATCTGGCCCTATTTCCTCAGGTCCATTGACTTCTGCTGGCACTCCTCGGAAAAAGTCTGGTCCTCTGGACTCCTCTGGTGCAGCTAAGATACAGAAAGCATCCATTGCAACTAACCAAGCTATCACGAAGCTCAATCAGGATGAAAAGTATTCTCTTAAAAAGCGCTTCCCGAAGAACTTGTTTTGGTCAGTGATTCTTCCTTTCTGGATGTCCTTTTTTTTCTGGATGTATTATTTCTGAAAAGCTGTTCAAAATGATATTATTCTAGTTTTTTTTTTGGTGGCTATTTCTATTGTTGCAACATTTCTTATCTGGAATTATTATTGCATCAGGAGAGCTGTTAAAGGATTTGTTGATCGATTCCCAGATGCAGAACTTCGAACAGCGAAAGATGGTCAATATGTTAAGGTTTCAGGGGTAGGAAATTGACGATTATCAAATGCTATCATTCAGTTCTATTTTTGGTTTTGGTGTTCTTGTTAATTCCCTTTCTTCAAGTTAGGGATTTTCATGGCGAACTGTTATGCATATTATATACACTTCACATCTATAAGCTCTTGTTTATGCCCTATCTCAATCTTGAATTAATGTTCTGCCTGAACTATTGCAGGTTGTTACCTGTGGGAATGTTCCTCTTCAGTCGTCTTTTCTGAAAATTCCTAGATGCGTGTACTCATCTACATGTTTATATGAATATAGAGGTTGGGACTCAAAGTCTGCTAATTCTAAGCATCGGAGATTTACCTGGGGATTAAGATTTGCAGAGGTATGCAAAGCTGATATTTTCGTAGAGATTATTTCTTTTTACATGGTACAATTTATTTTTTTTAAATAACAGAGCATTTGAATAATCAGTAATTACCGGATAGTAACACAAGTTTGAATAATGTTACAGAGGCATGTTGTCGACTTCTACATCTCTGATTTTCAATCTGGGTTAAGAGCATTGGTCAAGACAGGTTATGGTGCAAGTGTGACCCCTTATGTTGATGAGACAATAGTTGCAGATGTGGATACTAGCAAGAGAGAAGTATCGGCGGAATTCTTTAAGTGGTTGAGGGAGAGGAACCTTTCAATTGATGGGCATGTGATGCACCTAAAAGAGGGGTAATTTACCATTTTACTTTTCTAAAGAACCTAGGAGGAATTGGGCATGGTTAAGCTGACCTGAATCTATTTTGAAAGTGTTAAATTACAATCATTGAAGTAACACTTGCATATGCGAGGATAAAACCAAGTTCATCAATCCCTCCTCAGATCCTACATGACTGGGAACTTTATGCATTTGTACTCTTTAGCTTTTCATTAACTTGAACCTTTTTGTATCATAGAGAACTGTTATTTCTCACCTAATAAATGCATGTTTCATGATGCTTAGAGAAATCACAAACAAAGTTTGAAAACCCCTTGCCTAAAACATATTTTTTATTAGAAGTAGGATGTCTTGTAAAACTTTCTTCCAAAATTTCCCTCCAAACTCTCGTTTCCTTCCTCAGCCGCAACAATTGGTTGCTTGGCTGCTTCTTGTGAAGAGGACCGACCCATCTGTTGAGGGAGTAGGTCGATTGGGAGGCTTTCGATCGGTCCCTCCTAGATCGGTCTTGTTACAGGCATAACAATACAACCCCCCCAAGGAAGTACCTTGTCCTCAAGGTGGAAGGATGAAAGCTGCTTATGGATCACCTCGTAAGACTTTCACGTTGCTTCATAGTCTGACAATCCTTTCTACTTAACCAAGACCTCCTTTGCTCCTACTCCTTGGCGCACTCCTCCGATCTCTAGCGGCTCTAGAATCACCCCCAAGTCCTCTGTCTGTGTCGACGGTAGTGTAAACGAAGGTGTATGATCTCCAATCACACGTCTCAGTTGTGATACATGGAAGACCTGATTTAGTGCGGACGATAGTGGTAACCTGAAACGGTAGGCCACTACCTCGATGCGTGTCATCATCTTATAAGAACCAAAGTATCCCAGTGAAAGTTTCTCGCTTCTCCTCCTGGCCAATGTCTTTTGTCGGTAGGATCTCAACTTCAAATAGACCATGTCCTCTAGTTCAAATTACACCTCTCTCCTATGTTCATCCGTTTTTCTACTTCATGATTTGTTGAGCTCTCAGTAAATGCCACTTGAGCTCTGCTAGTATTCTATCCCTCTCCAAATATTAATCAACACTGGATACTGATGTTGTATAATGCCCATAATTTATCAAGCGAGGTGAATCCCGCCTTCCAATATCATGATAGGTGGATAAAATGCAAACAATGGCTGCTTTCACAAAAATCAAAGGAAAACAAGCAAGTTACAAGGATGATGTACTTTTCAAGAGGTAGATCGTCTCTTCCAAAACCCTAAATATCGCTAGGAACAACACCGAAAGAAAAGAAAGCAACAACCAACAAAAACATGCATGAAAGAAAACAAAATCTAGGTTCCCCCTTAATAAAATCCTCACACAGCATTTGAAAACTTTCTTTCTAAACTTCCCTTAACTTCTCCTTGATTATGTGATTATGGCCCTAGTAAACCTCACCTGTATCTTTCCTTTCTCTGCCGCGACAATTGGTCTCTCGGTTACTTCTTGCGAAGAGGACTAGCCGGGCTGTTGCGAAGAGGACTCACCTAGTAAACCTCACCTGTATCTTTCCTTTCTCTCGGTTACTTCTCGGTCCCTATTGGACCGGTCCTGTTACGGCGTAACTTTATTATTTTGAAAAATGAAAGATCACAAGGGACAAACCAATCAAACTTGGATTTTTTTATTATTATTGTCATCATTGCTCAATCAAAGTTGATACTTTTTAACCTAAATTTTTTAGTTTTTAATATGGATCAATAGCCAATAATTTTAAACTAACATTTTTTAATTACGTAACGCATGACTAAATATTTTTCAGATATATTAATAAATTACTATGGGGGTACTTGGTTCCCTATATTAATGATATAGAGTAAACTAAATGTATTTGGTTGTATGAAACAAAATCCATTGTAAAATTTTGTTAAATTTGGAATTCATCATGCAATTCAAAACTGATGTATTCCGAATTTGTTAGATTTGGGTGATTTCTAAATACATCGTAAACTGCCATCACCCTACCATGCGTCATAGCCACCGATCATCATTATCGTCATCACCGAGCATATTTTATATTAATAACATTATTCTTCAAATCAAACACAATAATATTAATTCCTACGTTTAGTTTATATTAAATCAAACAACTTCAACATATTTCAAACACATTATATTTCTTTTTCAGCCCCTAACTTAACAAGTAGATATCTTCATCGCATCATCTACGATGCACAAATGTTAAAGCTTAGGATGATTATTACTCGACAAGCTTAAGGATTTGTATGTTGTAGGTACATCAAAGAGGGAAGCACAATCAGTGTGATGGGAATTGTTCGCAGAAATCATAATGTTCTCATGATCATGCCTCCCTCTGAACCATTCTCCACAGGTTGCCAGTGGATGAGCTGCATACAACCAGCAACCATAGAAGGCATCGTTCTGAGATGTGAAGATACTTCCAATACTGATGCTATACCAGTTTAGCATTATGTGCCTCTTTTTTCTTTTTACAATTTGTTTTAAGATGGGTGTAATATATAAAAAATCAATTAATTTTTATTTTGCACCCATCTTATTATGTTCGCTCAATTTGTTTTCTTATTTCTTCCATTTTTTCTCGTCTTAGATATTCTCCTGTTTTATATGTTTGCAGGGACTTGCAAACATATAATAGAGGAGAATATCTGAGATAAAAAAGATTCATGCGGTCGATCTCACTCAGTGAGATAAAGGCTTGTTGTTGTTGTTGTTGTTGTTGTTGTTGTTGAGGCAACTCATAACAAAGCTTGAGGGAAAGGTATTTTGATGCTTCCTACTTATCATGCTAAGTTTATTGGTGTATTTATCACAATCATTCCATTCATTTTGGGTAATTTGAATTTTAACCATCGTCTTTTGTTGAAGTTTTACATACATATCACTCAGTTCTTATGTATTTATATATCTAACACCTAAACTTCAGTTCTTACATAAATAGCCACCTTACCTATATATGAAAAAGCAAAGCTTGTGTTAGACATGTAAATACATAGGATTTGTGCGTTATGTAAATACATAGGCTATGATAGAGTAGCAGCATCTTCTGTGCAATTATGGTATTTAGAGAGGATCCTCCTTTTAGATAGGAAGATTGATTGTTGATGAGTTCATCAATTATTTATGCATTAAGTTCATCAATGATTTGTCAAACAGTATATTATCATCAATTATTTGTATGAAGGAAGAAGGTACACATAGTTCATCTGAAATAGTCCTCGGAAATATTTTAATTTTCAGCTGATTGCCAATTAACTCTATTGGGTAATGTAAAAAAAGGATTTTTTAATTGTATACCACTCAATTTAAATGTATTTATCTAATATTTAAACTTTAATATATATATATATATATATATATATATATATTAAAAGAATGCTGAGAGGTTATGATACGAGCCTTCAACCACTCTGATCACACACTGTAAGTCAGGTGAGCTCAAGTTGGGAACAACAAAATTTATTGGAAAATAAGGAAAATGGTTGTTTGGATTAAAAGTAAGAGTAAAATCATTTGTTAAATTTACGAATAAAAGAACATTACTCAAAATAAATTAAGTATTCAGACTAGTTTAGTTATGATAAATCAAAAAAAGATATATAAAAAGATAATATTTATATTAATGAGGTCTAATGCAAAAAAATAAAAAGAGACTGCATTATATTTTAAAAATATATTTTTTCCATATTATTAAATAGATCATATGCACACAAAAAAAACTTTTGCTCTGAATTGCATGAAAGCATCCATTAGGATTAGGTCTACTTATTAGTTGTCTTATTCTTTAGAGCACTTCATTCAAACTTTTTAATGTACCGATCCCAATTCTCCAAGCTCTTACATCTAAAATAATTTTTGTCAGCATATCTTCTTATTTTTAATCTTTTCTTACACATTATTATTTTACTACCAACAGTTTTTATTCAGAAGAGTTATTGCTTTTGATTTCCCAAGCACATCTTTTGCAAGTAGCTTAATAATACTTGTAATTTTATTCATTGTAGTATTAGTTTTTTTCATGAATAACTTAAATTGAAAATCTTAAATTTTATTCATAAAAATAATTTTATTTGTCTTTTAAGTGCCCATATCTAATCTTATGATAATATTTTATTGCATTTTCATCTTCCAACATTTAATCTTAAAATCCAAAACTAATAAATGATGTTGGATACTTAAATTTTTACTTGAAATAAACTTATAATATTTATAATCACGAAGATCTATTTTTCTCAAAAAAAAAAATTGTATTTTATTTGATTCATTTTAATAAGTGATAATATGCTCATCATTTTTTTTTTGTAAATAGAATATTAGCAATAACAAAATTATAAACATCACAGAACATAAGAAAATTGAATTAGAGAAGAGCCTCTTCCACTACTATTAGCTTCCCAAATCAAATTTATAATCAAGATTATGAGTAATAACACCTAAAAACTTGATCTAGCCTATGCATAATTCTTGCAAATGCATGTGTCATTCAAATATTAACAATGGATTGAGTTCAAAATCATTCCCATGAAGAATTGATGCAAATCACTATTTAGAAAACTAATTATTCATTTCCAAAACCCTAAGTCTATTCAATTTACAAAATTTAAGGTTTAATAAAAAAAAGTGCTAAAAATTTATTCAATTATTTGAACCTTTTAATTTCTTATTTTTATTTTAAAATTTCTAAATTATAAATTTAAAAAAACTCTACTATCAATTCATACAGCAATAGTTCCTATTCTTAGTTGATAATTAAAAATCCTAATTTCAAAAGATCTCAATGTGATATGTTTAGGATCTTTTAAAGTTGATAAAACCATTTTTCTAGATGATTGTTAAGGTCTAATTAATATATGTCTACTCTTCTATACCCTAATTACTAAACTCAAATGAAAATCTAGAATGTTGATATCCTGAACTTTTAAAAGATTTTAATTAAGTGCATGGTCACTACACTTTGCTAAATAAAGTTGTAGTAATAATCTAGTAATTATGATAAAAGGTCAACTCAAAGTCATAGTTAGAGAAATTTAAAAAGGAAAATTTATAAATCCAAAGTATAATTCACTTAGCCAATCATGATTAAAAACTTAATAATAAAAAATCTCTTCATTCAAATAGGTAATCAAAAGAGCTTAAAAATAAAAGAATAATAAAATATAACGAATTAGGGCACCCTAAATCTTTGACTACTATCCAAATTTTGTTATGGAATATTCTCCAAATTCATTGGCTTACTCACTTCTATTTGCCCTACACACACACACACTTGATCTCATTGGCCAAACACACTCTCATTACACATGCACTAAATCTTACACATGACTTCACAAAACCTTTATAGACTTCAATAGTCTCCATTTAATAATGTTTTCCCTCAATTTTAATTCAACCTCTCTAATTGCAATTCTCCTTTCAAATTTTAAGTTCAAAGTGAATAACTATTCTAGTTAGGTCGTTGCACTAAGGCACTTAGGCACCAGTGTTGTGGCATGTTGCTTTCTATTTTATGGTCCTTTGCTCATGCATCGATAGTGTCATGACACTCAAAGTTTGGCACTAGGAACCTTTCTCTTGAAAATATTATTGAGAAAATTCCCTGGCACTATCTTCAAACTCTTTATTCCCACATAAATTATCTTTTTGAGGATTTTCTTGCACAAAAAAATATGAAACGGTTCAGTATTTATAAAAAAAATGTGAAACTAAAATTAATTTACATAAATAATTAATGTTCTTTTCTAGCATCGAGAGAGGGTAAAGAATATGAATGCTCTTATTTGGCACAATACATTATTTTATCTTCTTCATCATTGGAATTCTACACTGATCAACATCTCTTTGCAAGGGGAGAGATCTTTCCATAGTATTTCAAGCTCTCTTTTAAACTTTATTAATCTTTTAAACTTTATTAGTCTTTTAATCATTGTTTTTGTGTTCTATCTAAATTTAATGTTAAACTTTTATCAACATTTCAATATTGTTTTCTTAGTATATCATCTGCAAATTAGATAGAAGCTTTTCAAGTCAATATTAAGAATTTCTACTTTCCTTATGAGATCGATACTGAAGTATTTAAGAAAAATCTTATATTACTTGAAACGATACGTATACTTGCGTAGTATCCCTAGTGTGAAGTTTTATTACATATTTTCTATATCATTTCATTTACTCACACTAGCCATTGTGTATACTTTGGGACAAGTTTTTGGTAATCTTTTGGAATTAAAAAAATCTACGTAGTTGCGGGTTGGGTCAAATTTTGGCGTCATTGCCGGGGAACGCAACTAAATTTTTATTGACTTAAAAAAATTATATTTAAATTATAGATCTATTTTAGGAAAATTTAAACTTAGTTTTAACACTTTTTAAATTTTAAAAATCTTTAAAAAATACCCAAAAATTTGAAAAACAATTTGAAAAACCTAAAAAATCAATATTTTTTTAAGAATTTTTATTTTGTTTGATTTGTTTTATTTTCTAAAATTTTATCTTTTTCATGTGAGTTTGGGATATGAAGGTTTAGTGTCGAATGGTTTTGAATTAGAAAAAAATAATTAGAAAAATTAGAAAACAAAAAGGACTTCACAACTTTCAAGAAATGACAAACAGATCACAAAATAACTTTGAAATTCAAAATGTTGAAAGTGAGCATCATAATTTATAAAGACCTTTTAAGGGATTATGCAAACCTTACAGTAAATGAAATTCATTTAAGCATTCAAACCCCTGCTGTAGTGGCTAACTCATTTGAACTTAAACATGTCATTATACAAATGATACAAAATAATAAGTTTGGGGGAAAACCATCCGAGGATCCAAATTTAATTAGAGCAAGTTTTCTAGAACTATGTGCTACATTTAAATATGTTGGCGTATCAAAAAACACTGTCAGACTTAGACTTTTTCCTTTCTCCTTAAGGGATAAAGCTAAGATGTTGTTAAATTCATTAGCATCTGGATCTATTAGAACTTGGGGAGATTTTATTAGTAAAGGTTTTATTAGTTTAAGTGTTTTTTTCTCACTCAACAGTAATCTTATTAGTAAAGGTTAGAACATCACTCAATGATCTCATGGACGTTAAGAAGTTATATCCTAAACTAAAAAATGAAAAGGTAATTTTATGTTGGGGTTACTGATTCTGTAAGAAGTTATAAAACCTACTTATTAGAGAATGTTAAATAAGATGTTTTAGAACTTAAAAGTTAAGATGTTAGTCATACTTGTTCAAGAATGAAATAAAATGAAATAAATAAGACATATAACCAGTGAAGGGTTATCAGGGTTATGAGGGGTATATAAACAACCGAAGACACACACACACACACACACTAATTAATATAGGTGGAGAAAAGAATCATCCCTAATAAAGTCATAAGAAAAATATGTGGGTAAAGTAAATACACTACATAAATCTTAAAGTTTTTATTTATATTATCAAATAGGATTAAGAATAATATAGTGTCTCAAAATATAGAAATATTATTCTAAAATAGATTTGATCACTAAATAAATATTTAAAAATTTATGGGTATGTGCGAATTAGAGATTTTTTCCCAACCAAAATATTGATTATAAAGGGTTTATTTTAATGGGGTTAAATAATTCATATAAGGGTAAGTTCATATAGTTAATTACATCTTAGCATAAGTCATCTCCAAAAAACACTCTCGAGTAAAGTAGTGGCTCGTGTTTGTGAATTTCAAAGTTTAGGTTTGCAAGTCTACTATTTTGAATTTTAATTAAGTGGATTAAAATAGAATAGTTCTTTTTAGAATCCAAGAAAGATAATGAATGCTTGTATACTAAAAAACTTAATAACACTCTAACTATTTTATGGTTAGGGTTTATAAATTTAGATTTTAGAATTATTTGAATTTAGGTGGGAAGTTTTTAACTTTAAGAGGAGGATGGTGGAGTTTAAGATCATTAAATTCTATCTAGATATAATAATCCTCACATGACACGAAAAGAAAAAAAATTGAAAATGATCCTGAAAGAAAAAGAAAAGAAAAAGAAAAGCACAAAAAAAGGAAAAATATGTGAGGAGAAGCTTGAGGAGATGCCTAATAAAAAATTGGTTTCACTTGAATCATCTTAAGGAAAGGAACTTATTTATATTTCTAAACTTATTTTTGAAGTATTAGCATCCTTACTAGTATAGTTCTCATGAAATTCTTTTTCTTGTAATTTTTTTAAACATCTTTAGTATGACAAATTGCATTTTTTCTTGAAATGAATGAGAAATCGAAGCCCTTAGACTTGACTACCATCTATTTTTATATTTTAGTTTTAACCTGAGTTATTGAAACTTTTTATAAATTTTCACTATTGCATTTATATGACAAAAACTATAGAGATTTTTAAGTAAAACTCGCTAGCATAAGTTATAACTTTTTATTAAGAAAAAGAGTGATTTGATGACAAGTAACGTCTAAGTTTGGGGTAATTGATCCACCTAAGAATAACTATTTTTAGTGTACATTTTATGCTTACTTTAAGCTTATTTTTTTATGATATTACACTTTAAAGGAAGGTATTTTGCATGTTTTTGATTTCAAGTACATGGAATGTATATTTGGAGAAAATGATTACAAAATAAAGTAAAAATGGAAGATATTATATGACATCATAGCACTACCTTTGGTGTCATAACGTTAGGTATCGAGCAAGCTGGGAGTTATAGTGTCTCAGACTGACGCTATAGTGCCAGTAACCAACTTTTTAGAATATTCATTGAATTTGGTCAAATTTTGAAGGGTTGCTTGAAGTGACCCTTGATTATTTTTAGTTATTTATTAGCCAAATCCTGGAAAAAAAAGAGTCTTTGGAGTGTTGGAGAGGACTTTTGGAAGGCTTAGAGAAGGCTTTTTGAAGGTTCAAGTGTGTGTGTGTGTGTGTGTGTGAGTGAGAGTCTTTGTTTTGGGTAAGAGTTTGGAGATTTGCTTCAAGGAAACATCAAACGTTGCTTGAGGAGAATAAATAATATAAGTAATTTGTATTTGTGTTTAAGTTTTTATTGTAAGACTTGGATTTCAATACAAATTACACGTTTTTGTTTTATCTCCATGAATTCTGAGCAGTTCTCTTTCTTTCTCCTTGCATATGAGAATCAATCTTATGGGATGAGAATGATTTAAATATCTCTTTTTATTTTTAAAACATTGTGATGGTATTTTCACTGGTTTTTCATTAACTTTGCAAACTGGCAATTTGTATTGTTAAAGTCTGTTAAGAAGCATAATGACCTGGGAGGGCTATGATTTCACAAACTAATAAGTACCACATTTCATCTTGGTTAGAACCGTTGCAATCACCCGAGGGGAGTGAAAATAGATAGGGACATAAGTTTCCCACATTTCATCTTGGTTAGAACCGTTGCAATCACCTGAGGGGAGTGAAAATAGATAGGGACATAAGTTTCGATGAGCGTAGAATTAATGTTTCTAGGATCACAGACTAAATTCTTTTATCAATTTGATCTAGAGTTTGGATCATAAGGGTCTTTAGTAAGTCCTATAAAGAGGGCGCAGTGGATAATCTGGAAGTGAGAGGCCATAATCTACTCAACACTACTACACAAGCTGGTGAAAAACTCTAGGTTAATCAATGTTCTTTTCTATCATCGAGAGAGGGTAAAGAATATGAATGCTCTTATTTGGCACAATACATTATTTTATCTTCTTCATCATTGGAATTCTACACTGATCAACATCTCTTTGCAAGGGGAGAGATCTTTCCATAGTATTTCAAGCTCTCTTTTAAACTTTATTAATCTTTTAAACTTTATTAGTCTTTTAATCATTGTTTTTGTGTTCTATCTAAATTTAATGTTAAACTTTTATCAACATTTCAATATTGTTTTCTTAGTATATCATCTGCAAATTAGATAGAAGCTTTTCAAGTCAATATTAAGAATTTCTACTTTCCTTATGAGATCGATACTGAAGTATTTAAGAAAAATCTTATATTACTTGAAACGATACGTATACTTGCGTAGTATCCCTAGTGTGAAGTTTTATTACATATTTTCTATATCATTTCATTTACTCACACTAGCCATTGTGTATACTTTGGGACAAGTTTTTGGTAATCTTTTGGAATTAAAAAAATCTACGTAGTTGCGGGTTGGGTCAAATTTTGGCGTCATTGTCGGGGAACGCAACTAAATTTTTATTGACTTAAAAAAATTATATTTAAATTATAGATCTATTTTAGGAAAATTTAAACTTAGTTTTAACACTTTTTAAATTTTAAAAATCTTTAAAAAATACCCAAAAATTTGAAAAACAATTTGAAAAACCTAAAAAATCAATATTTTTTTAAGAATTTTTATTTTGTTTGATTTGTTTTATTTTCTAAAATTTTATCTTTTGCATGTGAGTTCGGGATATGAAGGTTAAGTGTCGAACGGTTTTGAATTAGAAAATATTAAAAAAATTGAAAACAAGTAAAACTTCATAATTCTCAAGAAATGACAAACACATCGCAAAACAAAATTGAAATTCAAACTGCTAAAAATGACATCATAATTTACAAAAATTTTTAATGGATTATGTGAACCCTACAGTAAATGAAATTCATTTAAGCATTCAAACCCCTGCTGTAGTGGCTAACTCATTTGAACTTAAACATGTCATTATACAAATGATACAAAATAATAAGTTTGGGGGAAAACCATCCGAGGATCCAAATTTAATTAGAGCAAGTTTTCTAGAACTATGTGCTACATTTAAATATGTTGGCGTATCAAAAAACACTGCCAGACTTAGACTTTTTCCTTTCTCCTTAAGGGATAAAGCTAAGATGTTGTTAAATTCATTAGCATCTGGATCTATTAGAACTTGGGGAGATTTAGCACAAAATTTTTTGCCAAGTACTTTCCTCCTTCAGAAACTACTAAGCTTATAAATGATATTTCTTCTTTCACACAGTTTGAAAGAGAATGAAACTTGAGAAAATTTTGAGGAACTCCTTAGAAAGTGTCCACATCATGCTCAATCAGACTTATTGATCATTCAAGCCTTTTATAATGGATTAGTAAGATCCCTTAGATCTATCGTTGATGCCGCTGCCAGAGGTTCATTAATGTCTAAACCATTTGATGAAGTCTATGCATTAATTGAAGAGATAACTACAAACAATTTCAACAACCCTCTAAAAGAGTAAATCCAAAAAAAGTAACCAATATTCATGATAATGATGCTATTTCAATGGTTGCATCTTAAGTTGCTGCATTATCTAGGAAAATAGACCAAATTGGAATGATTTTTCTCAAACGCCTCATGTGATTGAAGGAAATTTATTATGACAAATGATTAATTCTCAAATTTCATTAAAAACTATAAATGTTATTAGTAGACCTAACAACCTCTATTCTAATTATTATAACCCAGGATGGAAAAACTATCCAAATTTAACTGAAACAATAATTCTAGTGGTGGAAGTTAACAATGGGGGAACAGTCAAATAAACCCATTAGGAAACTGGAACAACCAAGGTAGTACTAACTATAAAACTACTTATCCTCCTGAATTTAGTATTAACCAACAAGTTAAGGAGAAGAAGTGGTGTTACAAATGGACAATCAATTACAAAGTCAAAGTGTTGCTAATCGAAATATTGAGAATCAACTGGAAAAATTGCTAACGCACTTAGCAATAAGCCACAAGGAACACTTCCTAGTAATGTTGAGATCAATCCTAAAGACAAAAATAAAGAACAAGAACAAGAACAAGTTGAAGCTGCCCAACTAAGGAGTATAAAGGAATTAACTATTGTAGTTCAAAAAGAGATTGAAGTTGAGAGAAAATACTGAAACTAAAAAATCTGAGGAGACTATTCCTAAGGAAGTAGAATCACCTGACTCACCAACTAAGATTAATTTAGAAAGACCACCACCTCCTTTTCCTCAAAGACTTAAGCAACAAAAGTTGGATCAATAATTTTCAATATTTCTCGAGATATTTAAGAAGCTAACAATTAATATTTCATTTGTAGAAGCTTTGGAACAAATGTCAAGTTATGCCAAATTTATGAAAGAAGTTTTAAATACGAAAAGGAAGTTTGAAGATTATAAGACTGCTGCACTTAGTGAATAATGTTGTGTAATAATTCAGAAAAAACTTTTTAAAAAACTTAAAGATCCTACAAATTTACCATATCTCGTGCAACTGGAGAAAAATTTTGTGGAAAAGCTTTAACATTAATCTAATGTCATTATCTATATTTAAAATGTTAGGTTTATGAGAGATATCCCCCACTACTATAACCCTGCATTTAGCTGATCAATCTATTACTTATCCTAAAGGGGTTATAGAAGATGTGTTGGTTAAAGTGGATAAATTTATCTTCCATGTTAATTTCATTGCGTTAGATATAGAAGAAGATAAAGAAATTCCTATCATTTTGGGAAGACATTTCCTTGATACCGATCATGCTATGATAGATGTACAAAAAAAGTGAATTAACCATGAGAGTTAATGATCGGGAAGTTACATTTAATGTGCTTAAAACAATAAAGTACCATGATAAAGGAAAAGATGGTAAATGTTACAGAATGGACATTATTGATTATATGCTTGTTAAGCATTACCAAGAAAGATGTGAAGTCATGACAGATAAAAAATATAAAATCATATCAAATCAGAAAGAACAAGAAAGTGAAACTGAAAGTGATTTTAAAGAAAAAAATATGATGAGATAAATACTAAGATTTAAATTATGATCAGGAAAACATTGAAATTTTAGATACTATTGAGAATAGTAAGCTTCTGATTCTTTCTATTGAAAAACCTCCTAAACTTGAGATGAAGTTTTTCTCATTCATTTAAAGTATGAATTTTTAGGTAACTCATCTACATTACCAATTATTATATCCTCAGATTTGACTGCAGTATAAGGAGAAAAATTATTGGAGACATTGAAAAATTATAAGAAAGCTTTTGGATGAACATTAGTTGATTTTAAAAGAAAAAACCCTTCAATGTGTATACACAAAATTTTAATGGAAGATAATCATAAACCTAGGGATGATCCTCAAAGGATATTGAATTCTATAATAAAACAAGTTGTTAAGAAATAAACTTTAAAGTGGTTGAATGAAGGAATTATTTATCCTATTTCAGATAGTTCATGGGTTAGTCATATTCATTGTGTTCTTAAGAAAAGGAAAGTGACTGTAGTTGTAAATGAAAAGAATAAGTTAATTTCAACAAGACAAGTCACTGTATATCGAATTTGTATTGACTATACAAAATTAAACACTACCACTATGAAGGATCACTTACCTTTACCTTTTCTGGATCAAATGTTGGATAGACTCGCTGAACATCGCTATTTTTGCTTTCTGGAAGGATATTCTGGATACCACCAAATACCCATAGCTCTTGATAATCAAGAGAGGACAACATTTACTAGTCCTTATAGAACTTTTGCTTTTAGGAGAATATCATTTGGATTATGTAATGCACATGCAACTTTTGAAAGATGTATGATGTCATTTTTTTGTGATTTAATTGAGAAATGAATTAAAGTTTTTTATGGATGCTTTCTTAATTTTTGGAACCTCTTTTAATTCATGTTTAGATTCATTTAAAAAAGGTTCTTAAATATTGTGAAGAAACAAACCTTGTTCTCAATTAGGAAAAATGTCAATTTATGGTTGCTGGATGAATTATGTTGGGACATAAGATTTCTGAGAAAGGGATGGAAGTAGATCTAGTGATAAAACAAGTTATTGTTGAATTACCACCTCCTACTAGCATAAGAGGGGTAAGAAGTTTTCAGGACACGCTGAATTCTACCAACGTTATATTAAAGTCTTTTAAAAAATTTCCAAACATTTATGTTATCTTTTGGAAAAAGACATTAATTTTAATTTTAATGAGGAATGCCTAAAAACTTTCAATTTATTAAAAGAAAAATTAATTACTGCACCTATTATTGTTTCACCTGATTGGAAGAAATCTTTTAAATTAATGTGTGATGCTATTGATTATGCTATAGGGGTTATTTTAGGGCAAAGATATGATAAAATTTTTAAAGCGATATACTATGCTAGTAAAACCTTAAATGAAGCTCAAATTAATTACACTATTACTCAAAAGGAATTATTAGTTATAGTGCTTTTAATAAATTCATACCTTATCTTATTGGAGTTAAATGTATTGTGCATACTGATCATTCTGTTAGAAAAATTTTTAATGATGAAGAAGGATGCAAAACCATGACTAATTAGATGGGTCTTTCTGATGCAAGAATTTGATTTTCAAGTTGTGGATAGGAATTGTACTGATAATCAAATCACTGATTATTTGTCAAGGCTTGAATAAGAAAATAATGTTAGCTTTAATGGTGAAATTAATGAAAATTTTGTTGATGAACAACTATATGCTATTAATGAATGACAATTTCATGGTATGTTGATATAGTAACTTCTTAGTTAGTAATATTTTACACTACATATTAAATAGCCATCAAATTAAGAAGTTCATACATGATGCAAAATTTTATTTTTAGGATGATATTTATTTATATAAATAATGTAAGGACTTAGTTATTCAAAGATGTTTACCGTTAGAAGAAACCCAAGAAATTTTGCAAAAATATCATAAATCAGATTTTGGGGAACATTTTAGGGTTGATAAAACTGCATTTAAAATTTTATAATATGGATTTATTAGCCTACATTATTTAGAGATGTTAATACATACATAAAATCATGTGATAGATGTCAATAAGTAGACAATATTTCTAGAAGAAATGAAATGCCCCTAAATTTTACTCTGAAAGTTGAAATATTTGATGTTTAGGGTTTAGATTTTATGGAACCATTTATACCATCTTCTGGAAAAATTTATAATTTGATAGCTGTGGATTATGTTTCTAAATAGATTGAAGCAGTTGATGCACCTCACTGTGATGCTAAGAGTGTTGCAAAATTTTTAAGGAAAAATATTTTTACAAGATTTGAAATGCCTATAGTAATAATTATAGATGAGGGAAGTCATTTTAAGAACAAAATAATTGAAGCATTAACTCAAAAATATGGAATTAAACACATAATTGCCACATCTTATCATCCTCAAACCAGTGGTTTAGTAGAAGTATCACATTGTGAAATTAAAGGAATATTAGAAAAAAACTATAAATCCTAATATGACAAGATGGTCTGTTAGACTTCATAGTGCATTATGGGCCTATAAGGCTGCTTACAAAACTCCTATGAGAATGACACCATATAGACTCATATATGAAAAAGCTTATCATTTGCCAGTTGAATTGGAGCATAAAGATTATTGGGCATTGGGCTATTAAAGAATTTTAATTATAATTTGAAAAATGCTAGTGAGAAAAGATTATTGCAATTAAATGAGCTTGACGAGATGAGAAATGAATCTTATGAAAAATGTTAGAATTTATAAAGAGAAAATGAAAATGAGTCTGATTAGAGCATTTTGAAAAAGCATTTTGAGCCTAGACAAGAAGTTATATTATAAAATACAAGATTAAAATTCTTTCCAGGAAAACTTAAGTCCAGTTGGTCAGGGCCATTTATTGTGGTAAGAGTTTATCTATATGGTGTTGTTGATATTGAAGATCCTAAAACGGGGAGAATAATTAAAGTAAACAGACATAAATTAAAAACTTATATAAGTGGAGACAATCCTAAATTTGAAGAGATCATAATGTTGGGTCAACAAAAGTAAAAACCTTAGATATGTTAGGCTGACGAAGTTTAACCAAACGCTTTGTTGGAGGTAATCCATAGTTATCGGTGTGCTTTAACTTGTTAATGATTGTTGATATGATGAGTTTATGAAGTGATATAGAGTCTTACATGATTATGACGACACAAAACATTAATTTATTGATGTAAATGAGGAGGGGAATAGAAGTTTGAAAAAGTCAGTTTGGCGCTTTTGTGCCAGATATGGCACTATAACACCACACTTCCAGTAACTCCCCTTAACCGCCCAAAATTTAGTTTTCTACCTTCTTCTTCTTTATTCTTCTTTATAAAATGATCTAGAATGGGAATGGAGGCATCCCTTCATAATTCTAAACATTTTAGAGAGAGTAGAGAGTAGAAAATTCATACTTAGAAAAGCAATTAAGAGTAGTAGTAATGGAAGGTCTGAAGATAAGAAGATGGCGCATAAAGATGCTCAGACCTACTTCAATGGATTTATTGCATTAAGTCTGGAGCAAAATATGGATAATTAGAAGAATGAGCTTATACACACTAGAGCAAGAGTTTGAGAATTTACATTGACTATAATAATCTAAAATAAAGCCACGAGGAATGACTATTTTCCCTAGTTCCTTTTTAACTAGATATTAGATAGATTGACAAGACACCCATTCTCTTACTTCCTAGACAGTTAGCCAGAATATTACCATATTCCTATAGCTCAAGAGGACTAGAAGAAAACAACTTTAACAAGCCCATACGAAATAGTTACATTTAAGAGGATTAGGTAATGCTCCAACCACTTTCTAGCATTGCATGATGTCAATTTTTTTCTTATTTGATTAAAAAAGGGATTGAGATCATTATGGATAAGTTCTCAGCATTAGCACATCTTTTGATTCATGCCATGAAAATCTTACAAAAATATTACAAAGGTGTGAGGAGGCTAATTTAGTGTTGAACTAGGATAAATATCAATTCATGGTGATTGAGGGGATTGTGTTAGGAAACAAAACTTCATAGATGGGGATTGACATAGATTCAACAAAAAATCAGGTGATAGAATAATTACCTCTACTTGCTTTTATTAAAGGAGATTTTTTAGGTCATGCTGAATTTTACCGTTGATACTTTAAGGACTTTTCAAAATCTCAAAACCCATGTGTCATTTGCTAGAAAAGGACAAACCCTTCAAATTTAATGAACATTGTCTTACCGCCTTCAAAATCTTTAAAAAACAAACTAGCCATAACACTTGTCTTTATTTTACTAGATTAAGATGTTTCATTTGAATTGATGTGCGATGCTAATGCCTTTGCAATAGAGGTAGTGTTAGGAAGACTTTTGACACAATATACTATACTAATAAGGTTCTTAATGAAACCTAAGTGAACTACAGCTCTACTAAGAACAAATAATTGACAATAATATATGTAATTAATAAATTTTTGTCATACTTGATTAGAACCAGAGTCATAATGTACGACTACCACTCTGATATCAAATATCTTGTGACAAAAAATGATGTAAAATCCCATTTGATCTGATAGGTTTTCATGTTACAAGAATTTGATGTTGAGACTGTCTACAGAAAAGGTACAAAAAATCAGGTAGCAAACCACTTTTCTGGACAAGAAAGTCTGAGGAGTTATTTGATGAAATTAATGAGAGTTCCATGAAGAGAGCCTCCTATTTCCATTTTTAATAAAAACATTCCATTGTGTGCACACATTGTTAGTGGCATAATACCATATAAATTGACATACCACCAAATAAAATTGTCTTTTGATGTCGCATTCTAATATTGGGATGAATCTTATCTCTTTAAAAAGTGTAAAGACTAACTCATGAGGAGATGTGTCTCTTTGTAAGAAGTCAACAAAATTATTAAATCATGTCATGATTCGGAGTTTGAGCGACATATATGTGAAGAAAAATTGTGATTTTTCCCATGATTAAATTTATGTTTTATTGGTTAATTATAAGAAATTTATTGTTGTTGAAGGTGTTTTGGTTGTGTTTTGCAAGAAACAGGTGACGAGTGCACTTCAAGGAGCAAAATAATGCAATTTTTCCTAGTGAGCATTGGTGTAACCTAGCTCAGAAGAAGCATGGTTGTGCCACCCACTCAGTTTAATGAAATGAAGGAAGAGGTGCCATGTCACATTCGAGCTCATGATTCACACGAGCACATCATTCTCAATCCCAACCCAGCACACCCACATCACTAGAGGTGCATACGTTTCATCCATATAACACACGCACACCATTATGCAGGATGCCTATTTTGGAAAGATTTGCCATAACCTTAAGACTTAATGTTATATATAGATGTGTTATAAAGATTTTGGGACAATTGGTTGTTTGAGGAGGTTCTTCTTAGGTCTAAGTAGTTTTGTAAACTTTAGGCTCCCCACATTTGGTGCTCCCTTAAAGAAGAGTTGTAAAGTGTTTTTCTTGGAAAGTTTTAAGAGGATTGTGTGCTACTATATGTAGAAGAGTGATAGGGAGTTGCATTATACGAAGGAGGATTCCATGCATTAGAAGAGTGATTAGCTCGGTTGTGAGTCTTCTTTACTTTTTTATATTGTATCTTTCATGTTTTCAATAAACTTTTTATGTTTTCTCATCTCATGCATTGCAACTAAATTTTCTTTCATGCTCCTATCATGCACAGCACATGATTTCCTTGCAATTTTTTTTCTTAATATTTTCTATGCTTTTAAATTTTATATGTTGATGTGTTAATCTTTTGATCATTGTTTTCTCCTGATTTGACCAATTAGGATGTTAAAAACTCTTATGATCTAGGAATTCTAACAATTGACTAGAAGAACAAATAGGTTAACACACAATAGCCTAGTGGAATGAACATATTACTATTAGGAAATTGAAACCTAGATAAGGGATTAAGAGATTCCTGAAAATGCAACATGGTTAAGTCTCCTTAACTGTAATAAGATTTCAAACGCTTCTTATGACTTAGATATATGCTAAGAAGATCTTGTCCCTTGTTTTTGACAATCACATGGGAAACTCATATAAAAGTATCAAGGAATAATAAGGCTGGTGTCACAAGAGCATGGGCTTCATCACCTTTGAAAAATCTCAACGATTTTAATGTTGGTTTCTAATTCAATTATTAGGCTTTTAGAACTTCTACTTCCTATAACTCTAAACCTTCAAACTGAACACAACAAAGATGATAAATCATAACTTAACCTCTTAGAAAAGTTGACAAGTTTTCTCATTAGATCGATACACAGACTCTAACTCTGTGTATTACTTAATTGAAACATATACTTTTATAGTTAACTAATTGCTTCACAATAGTTTTGAACATTAATTTTTTCGTTATCTTATCGAGGAAATGAGCAAACTTTTTTTATTTCCAAAAAATTTTAATAGAAACACTTACAATTTATGTTTTATCTTTTTTTTTTTTTTTTTGTTTTATGTTTCTCTGTTTCTATGATAGTTATGTTTTGTCTTTGTTTTAAAAAAATCATATATCCAGAAAAAAATTGTTACATCTTTTATATTTGTTTTGTGTTGCCCATCTATTCTTTTCAGTTAGTGTGTTTTCATTATGTTTGGACTTCATGTTTTTCATTTTTACGTTAAATCAGGGACACTTACAGGAAACTTTAGTTGCCTACGTAGGAGCTAATTTGTTGATTTATTATCATTTATTAAATCCCAAAAACCCTTAAAAAAGTTCAAAAAACTCTCAGAAACTAAAAAAGAATCACTTAGCAATGACAAACCCTTATTAAAACTATATGATTCCCCTTAGGAATATGTTAAACCAATAGGCGAGGAAATCCATATGAATATCAATTACCCTACCGTAGGATCCAACACATTTGAACCGAGACTTGCGATAATCCAAATGATTCAAAAAAATGATTTGGGGGGATTCTTGACCCCACTTTTTCGTCAATCATTTTCCTTAGCTTATATTCAATCTCATTGAGACATGAGACGTCCCTTCTAGTGTCACCAGATGGCTGAATTAAACTTGGATAGGCTAAAACTTGAACCATACTTGAGCTGAAGCCTAAGCTGAATCCTAATTTAACCTAAAATTAAAAATTTAACTAAAAAAATTGAAATCAATAAAAATAAAACATAACTAAACATAATCAACCCCAATTAAACCTTAAAATTAGTTTTAATCAATATACTCACAGAAATTATCATTTTCTCTACAAAATATCATTGTATGATATTCACTATCACATTAACAACCACGCAAATAAGTTTGACTATTATACAACATAATTTTAATGTAAATTTTTTACTTTAAGTTTTCATTCATGATGCTCGATTTACCTTGAAATTATCATTTTCTCCACATAACAATTCAACAATCATAATTTCATTCATAATAATATATGAGAAACATACAAATTAGTTTTATGATGATTAGTTGCACATTTTATATAAATTTATTGTTTTGGATTTTCATGTATGTAAAATGATCCAACATAAAAATTTTTCAACGAATTATTATTTTTCAATACAGACTATGCGAGTGTGTTCAGAGTGTCAAAATCTTTCAAATGGACCCATTCGTGGTCAAATCCAACTCATTTTGGGAGTTCAAGCCTACAATAATTGAACAATAATTTCGACAATAAAAAGAACAATCAGAACAATTCACTCAAAAATGAATTCAAATTAAAACCAAACCTTGAGTAAAGTGAATTTGAGCTAGAAATACTTAATTTAGTCCTTAATTTAAATCCAATGAAAAATTTCCATTTAAACTTCACCAATTTTGCTTCTCCTTAATTTCTTATATTTTTCTCTTTCAAATGAGCAAATGCCAAAATTTTAGCCATAATACCCTCCAACTACCCATAACCACCTAGCCACTACAAATTGAAATATCTCAAACGAGAGACCAATTCATCCTAAACCAATTACACTGATGAAAAATTGGTAATAGGGATAAAAAAATAATGAACGGGTTAAAGGTGCTGGCACAATAAGTGTCTTTGAGGTCTACTTTATGACGTGAAGCAACATACTCATTCGAGCATTGAAAATTCCAATAATAGTTGGCGTAGGAAGGAAGACTTTAAGGCATAGGCTCGAGGGCTACTATTGGTTGAGAAGAGCCTTCTATAGAGACTAGCTCGGTAGATGAGCCGACTTAGAGGGGTAGGGCATGCGTAAACTCAAAAGAAGCAAGGGCAAGGTTAGTTCGACAAATAATATCTTCTTCTTCGATATGAAATAACAACCGATTTCTCTTATTGAAGAATAGGCTCAATCAATTTGGTTGGGGAATCGGTCGCACATGCTCGATCGGCTATTTCGCTACGCGAGCGAGTGTGCCTCCGTTACATGAAAATTATAAACTCAACTGATCTGGTTGGAAGTACAAATTCAAGTGACATGAAAGTTTAGAAGATTAAATGGAAATCTTAAGATTTATAATTTAAAATAGTTAAAATTTACTTTTGAAGAGTTTTGAAAAATAACAAGTTGGAAAATATTTAATTGAAACAAAATATAATCTTAAAATTATAAAATTTATTTAAGCTTGATTTTCTTAAAAGATTTGATCACTTTGAATATTATCAATTGTTGATCATGCAAACATATTTCTTTTTTTTTTTCTTAAAGTAACTATTTTTTAGCATATTTATAGAAATTAGATTTAAAAAGATTTATCATCATAATTTTAAGGTAATGAAGAGATGAGCAATAAATCCCAAAGTGCCGAATTTATAGTTCTAGAGAGATATATATGCATTATTTATTTATTTAATTTATTATTTAAAAGTATTTGTTTATTTTTAATTAAACAAGATTAAAAAATCTACAAAAATTGTTATTTTATTCACATCATTAATCCTAATTGAAATAAGGAAAAATATTACATTAGGACTTGGAATATTCGACTGTGTTACGAGAATATTCCATCTGCTTTATTTGTAAAAATAATGTGTTATTTAAGTATTATATGATGTTATTCGATTATTTTGCGGTGTTATTGGAATATTTATCTACGTTACTTGATTTGGGACTATATTATTTGACATACTCTCCGTGTTATTTCAATTTTCAATATGTTATTGGAATAATACAGTCTCAAATCAAATAATGCGGGAGAATATTTCAATAACACTTCAGTCCAAAATCAACGTTATGCAATATTTCAATAACTTCACAAAATAATTAAATAACAACAAATAATACTCGAATATCACATCATTTTTAATAATAAGAGATGAAATATTCTCATAACCCAACCAAATATTTCAATCAAAACTTAGCTCCATCTAGTAGTGCTGTTTTAATATCTTTTTCTTTGAAGTAATCCCACCGGAGTGTGCCAGCGGCGGTACTGCACTTTCTTCCATGGATGATGCCTCTCGCTCCTCTCCAATTTCCTTCGCCGGCGGTCTTACCGCTGGCGATGAAGTAATCACGGCGGCTGACCAGGGGTCGCAGATCGGGAGCGCGGCTGGGAGCCTGCAGGGCGAGGGGATCCTCTCCGGCGGGGGTGATGGAGGGAGCAGCGGCGATGCGGATTTCGGATTCCAGCGTCCGGAACTAGGGAAGGAGGTTTTGGTCGGGACGGTCCAGTTCTACGAGCGCCATGTCTTCCTTTGCTACAAGACGCCTCATGTGTGGCCGTCGCATGTCGAGGCGGCGGAGTTTGATCGGTTGCCGAGACTTTTCTCGGCGGCACTCGCCGCGAGGAAGGGGGAAATGAAGAAGCGTGTGAGTGCTCTTGGCCTGGAAATTGATTTGTCCGTTCTCTTTTCTGTTCTCGCAGCTAAATTCTTTTTATAGGCGAGTTTGATGAGGTGAATCTTCTGTTCGATTTCCTGGTTATGAGCCTGTGAGCCAAATGGATTGTTTGTGAATATTTGGTTTGGGTTTTGGACAAAACGTTGGTTTTACGGATTTTGGCTTTTCGCCTTTTTTTTTTTTTTTGCATCACTTGTTATGCTACAGAGGGGATGGTTTGACTATTTCTCTTTCATGGCAAAGAGTTTAGGAAGTGAATATATGGCGGCTTTGTTTGGATTTTGCTTTATTACGATTAAGTCAGATTAAATACTCTCAATACAAGAATTTGTGTTTGTTTGTGAAGAACATAATAGACAAAGACCCTCTCATGGTGATGATTTCGCATCCCGAGTGAGAAGAGAAACTATATTTTTTGTGAAAAAAATTTGCGTTCATAAGACGTACGCAGAGCTGCGTAAGGTAACTTTCAAATAGATTACGTGGAGGATATTGAGAGGTTATAGCCGTGTTATATTCCCTGTAACCTCCCTGTACCTTCTAGTATATGGAAACAAAAGCGTGAAACTTACTAGAAGGTACAGGGAGGTTACATAGGGTATAACGCGGTTATAACCTTTTAATATTCTTCCTGTAACATATTTGCATGTTATAGAAAGTACAATTAGGTTACAAGGAGGTTATATGTGGTATAACACGGTTATAACCTCCCAATATCCTCCCTGTAACCTATTTGCAGTTTATAGACGTACACAGCTCTGCGTTCATCTTATGTACGCAAATTTTTTCCTTTTGTTGTTAGTCTTTTGATTACGCTATTTGATTTAAAAAATATTTCCGTACGTCATACACACGCAGAATTGCGTGCGTATGAATGTTATATGAAGGGTATTGAAGGGTTATGTTGTTGTTATTAGAGTTAATACCCTCGATAACTTCACAAAACCCTCGAATGACAGGAAAAAAGATGAGCGCCGAACCGTGGAATGTATTGGTAGGTTATGAGATGTTATTGTGGTTAATACCCTCAATAACCTCTTAGTATCCCCCAATAACTGAGTTATTGGAAGGATATTCGCAAAATTGTGTGCATATGACGTACGTAAAAAAATGCTAATTTGATTTGTTCTGAACTGAACTTATTATCAGTTGTTGTCTTTTGCATGAGTTTTTATTAATTATTTAATTCATTATTGTTTATGTTTGATAACGCGTCTTGATATTTTGTTTTGACTGCATGCTTGGTTCCAGTTGATAGAAAATTAATTATAGTAATCTTTAACATGGTTTGTCAGCAAAATTATTTTTGTATTTTATCTGGTATTTATTATGATCATGTGGCCATTGAAATGAACAAAATAATAAAATACTTTTCACTTATGTGGTATCTGTAATTTTGCTTGTACTGAAGGTTGGTTTTTATTTATATTTTGTGTCTCATATCATGTTATTTCAATATATCACTTTTTGACTCCAAAATGAAAAAAAAAAGTGCAATTGAGATGCTGTTTTAACTCAAGTCGACTAAAAGATTTGATGAAAGCACAATGAAAAAGCCAAAGTCAACATTAATGATTATTATTATCCTCAGCATTGTACCATATAGATTGCACGATATATATTGCACCAGTTTGATTGATTTGACACTAGATAATATTACACTTTATGTAACATTGCATTTCAAATAACAATGGAATAAGCTTCCCCTTGCATAGATCCTGTTAATAGGATAATTCCTTCTACTTTTGGTTTCATATTTTTTCATATTGTAAGTCTTCAAAGTTCACTTCATCTTAGGCATCACTTATATGGAAGATGTTGGCTGCTTGGCTAGTCTTCTAACATTAGGAGTCTGGAATTCATGATTTTGTAGTGAAAGATTGCATGATTTTTTTTTGTATTGGACTAGGTTAGCCTCATGTAGGATGCCATAAGGTTTAGGATTCATTACTGCAAAAATGCGTTGGAATGTACAAAAACATATAAATTTACAGCTTACAGATCCCAACTTTCAATTTCAACCAAGATTACTTACAGATTACTCACCGTTGATGCAAAATAAGGAAGCATTTTTTATTCATTCAAAATGGTAATTTAATTTTTTCCAAATATTGACATTTTATGAGAAAACTGAGAACTAAACTTAAAATCCTGCAACATTTAAAATTTAAATCATGAAAAAAGAATCGAACTTCATGGAATCTAGGCTATTTATTGGTATAAAGAGTTTTTTCCCTTGGAAGTTGTAGTCAAGTTTTGTGAAGTATTAGAAGAATCTACACAATGGAACATGCACAAGAATTAACAGAAAATTGTTTTTTTTAATTTTTATTCAATGTTCAATATATTATACATGACTCATGGATCCTCATTAATGGGCAACAAAAGACCAATAATAAGAAATTTCTAAACATCCCCGATAATTTAGTCCAAACCTACAGGTTCCAATTTTCCTAACTTCAAATTGCAGGAATCAACTTTTTAATTCTTTTCTTTCATCATAATCATACAGATATAAGAAGATGCATGAGGAAATCACCAAATAATTTGAACTTGGCATCTTAGGAAGGGAATAAATTTGAACTGAAGGCAGCCTTCAACCCATGAATTTATCCTTCTAGCTTGGATTTGCCCTTAAAGTAAGGAAAACAAAATAGTTAAATTTGAACTATTCATGATGTTGATTGAAGTGGGGCCCTTACAGCAGTGAAACAAATCTAAAAAGCTTTAAAAATGCTAGAAGCACTACTTGTTCTCAGCATGCTCATTATTCTTGGCATGTTCTTAAAACATAAACTAGAACATGAAAATACATTAAAAATTAAGCATGCAAATGAAAACACAATGCAAACTGATCATGTTCTTCCTGAAATTCATTTTCCGTGCTTTCCATGAGCGTACACTTTTTGGGCTTCATTACAACCATAATTTTTGAAAGATATTTAGGGTTGGCTTTATTGACTTCACAATAGATTTGAAAAGAAGTAACTAGTCTGTTTTTTGGGTTTATCATCCATCCTTTAATTCATACACATCTTGTATTTATGTATGATTTTATACATTTATGTATGCTTTTGAGCTGATATGTATCAGAGCTTTAAATTTGCACAAAATTATTAATATATACCAATATACAGAGATTGTTATGTATATACATATTTATTCAAATATAGATGCCTATAATCAAATCCACTTGTATTCTAGCCATTATTTTACCTGATATTTGTTCTTTGAGCTGGATTTTTTGTTTGATTTAAACATGAATTAATTGCATTTTCTGTTAAATTTTATTTTTGAGATGTTATTGGGCCAGTCATTTTTGAAGCATTCTTGTCAGCCCTGTGATGAACATTCTATGATGGTGGTTTGTCTTATTTCACAATGTTGTTGTTTTGGTGCAGTCACTTAGAAAAAAATTTTACTTGGTCATAAGTTAATATATTTTCTTAATCAATATTTTTTCATTATGTTATATGTATCTTGATAATGGGCATTATACATTTTTTTACGAATGAAAAAAATCATTTGAGCCTTTAATCCATATGTTCATGCTAATATCACTTGGTAATTATTTGGTTCGACTACTCTTTGAAAAATTATGGTTAAAAGATGCTGTTAAAAGGTTGTTGAATTTTGTTTGTAGACCTTGCGGGTAATCTCTTGTTTCTAACACAAGTCGTTTTTATCTTTTTGGTTATTGCACTTTATACATGTTGTAAAATGCCAAAAAGATTTAGTGTCCATAGATCTATTGTCACAGCGGTGGAATCTCATAAATGGTTGTTGAAAGTCATCCTCGAAGGATTTTCACCTTCATTGGGAATCTCCCTTGCCTTCACTGGAAGTCCACCCTTTAGGAATCTGCTCACTGGAAGACGATCTCATCAGAAGCCTCCCTCACCAGAAGTTGTTCGTCCATTCCAAAAATTGCATTGGAAGATTCTCTTGCTGGAAGCCTCTTCCTTGCTTTCATTGCTAGCTGCTCACTGGAAGCCTTCTTTGCATGAACCTTTTTGGAAGATGATCTAGCCAAAAGTGGCTCGTTAGAATCAACACGTGCCATGGGGACTTACAGTATCATTACACATTCGTAGTTACTTTATGTTTCGGCTAGGAAGAATGTTTCAACACTCACAAATATTGCTTGGGGAAGGTAGGATTAGGTTGCAAATGTGATGATTCCTTTTTGGTTTCTAATTACATTGAATCGTAACTAGTTTGTTTTGTTACATAAAATTTTGAAATGGCCAACCACATATCTTTAGCACCCAAATGCAAGGATCCATTTGCGATAAAAAATATGTTCTTCAAATGAGTTTATTTTTTTCTTGGGAGCAGGTGACCACTGCAGGAGCCGAAAACAAGCAAAACACCATGCAATTGCTTTTACAAAAGCAAAAGCATCTAAACTTGGAACCAAACAGCCCTAAATTTATGTGATACACCCCAATATTGCATATTCTACTTCTAGTGACAGAATACTTGTTCTAGTGATGTGTATCATATTAGCCTATGCTTGCCATATCTAACACCCATCAGCATTCTATGTGATCAGTTGTTGTATACCTATATATAAATTTATCAAAAGGATGAGCTTATGGCTCTATGGGTGGTTTAATATGGTAGCAGCATCGAAAATTTAATGTTTTGTAATGCATTCTGGTTTCTTCCTTAAGCCATTTTGGTTGTGGCTTTTACCTTATAGTCTTCTATTGGGGTTTGGTTACTTCAACAGTGCATGGCTTCTGTAACATTTATAAAATTAATGTAGTAATTAGATGATCTTTCTGAACATGTGGGTAGGATTTTCAAATATTATTTTGTATTTTTTTAAGTTTATGGTATGAATTTTCTTTTGTTCTCTTTAACTTGTAGACTCGCTTAACAATTTGCGAAGGAGAAGATGGAACTGAGTCATCAAATGGAGATGTACTGATTTTTCCAGACATGGTTAGATACAGGTTAGATTAATATCATTGTCCAATTTTCAGCAAGTTGTTGATTATTTGATTGTACCGACGCTTAGTCATCATTTAATGTGTGTTCAGGCGTTTGACACACTTTGACGTTGAGAATTTTGTTGAAGAAGTGCTTGTTAAAAATAGTCAATGGCTTCCTGGAGCAGTTGAGACACTGACAGGCTCCTTCATCTTTGTGTGCGCCCATGGAAGTCGAGATAGGAGATGCGGTATATGTGGACCTGTTCTTCTTAGGAAGTTTAAAGAAGAGATTAATGCACGTGGCCTTAATGGTACAGTGTCTGTGAGCCCTTGCTCTCACATTGGTGGTCATAAGTATGCAGGAAATGTCATTATATTTAGTTCAAGCCTTAATGGGGAAGTGACCGGACACTGGTAATAAAGTTACAGTGAATTTTATTTTATTTTTATTTTGAATTTTTACTTTAATGGTGATAATTGCTGTGCTTTTATGTAAAAAGCTCTTATATCTATGGTGATGATGGCTTGTACTGTTAGGTATGGGTACGTTACTCCAGATCATGTGCCCTTGTTGGTTGAGCAACATATCAGTAAAGGAGACATTGTTGATGATTTATGGAGGTAGCTTCTCTTACATATACCCATTTTGAGTCTTTTTTAGAAATTCCACATTTATATGGTGGCAAAATTGATTGTTCATTTGATGATTATGTATCAAACAGAATTTTTTTTCGATGCTGAGGTACCATACCACTACCAAACATGCAATTTTTTTTTTCGTCATCAAATTTCTCTCTATTCTCTCTGATCTTAAAAAAAGAGAAAATTCACATTGCACCTTGTCTATAAGCTGTTATTCTTTGTACTGCTTCTGGTTGGTTGATGTTCTCTAGATATTTTTCTTTACTTTGCGCACCTACATGCGTCTGAAATGTTATGTTTTTAATGCTTATGATTTGAGCATGGATGTTGTTCTGATTGGAGACAATTGTTTAACTCTATTATTTTGAGTTTTGGTATATAACGTTTCTGTGAAGTATGCCTCTTTTCTTTTTTGGGTTGGCAAGTACGCACCTTTTGCTGTAGGAAATCACCCCAAGATATGAACCCACTGTTATACGGCAAGTGCCAAGTAGATTTGTATCCGACAATTAGTGTATGATAAATTCAAAATCTTAATTGTGCACCTGAAAAGGAGCTCCAAGTCTACAACAGTAGGAAGAAGTGCATTGTTGTCTTCTTATTTTATTGCTGGCTTCCTAAAAAATGTTTTTGTTAGTGATTAAAGTTCTGTTTTGGAACATTTGAATGTTGTTAGAAGTTGTATGGCTATAGGTGCTAAGATTATGAAATGGCACACATTTTTACTGTTACTTTGTATCATATGTTCTAATGAAACTTAAATATGGTCAAACACAACGTTCATTAGTTTATCTACATTATCCTGGAAATGTAGTATATTTCTCGTTTTGTTAATCCCAATTAAGTCTGTTAAGCTCAACCTATAGTATATTATTGGTTTTTATGGTACAATATGTTGATTGTACTTTACATTTCAGAGGGTTAATGTTATCATCTAACCAATCTTCAGGCCATCAATCTAATACTCGGGACAAATTTTATTAACCGTTGCATAAAGTTTCTTCAATTTTCTTATCGTGTTATTTAATTAAAAGTAATTATTTTAATAATTGAATTTTCTTTTTTTGCGGATGTGAAGTCCATAATTACAAATGTGAAGTTTAATGAAATAGTTGAATCCCTCCCAGTCAATTATTTTCTTCAATTTTACCTTCATTTAGCCCATGTATTGGTACTTTTCATCAAAATTTTCCTTTTGTTTTCACTTTGCATGAACAATTGGGATCATTAAATGCATTGAGAACTAGGGATCATGTTCCAATAATGTCCCTAAGAATCTACTAGGATACCAAATCTTTTCTCTTTCTATTTTTTGCAATTCTAGGTTTATGGTTTTTAAAACCATTTAAGATCTTCTATAGTCTTTGATTTTCTTAATTTCCATTTAATAGTTTTATTACAATTGCATATTGTTGCAGTCATGATTATTTTGCTATATATATTCACTTAGAAAAGGGGCTCTTGTGCTTTCATGCATGAGAGCTTGAGAATGTTTCATAGGGTATAATGAATTATTTTAATAAGATTTTATTTTGTTATAGGAATTGAAATTCGCTATGAGCGCTATCCTCGATAGTTGAACCGAATAAATAGGATGGCATCAATATAGTTGATTTCAGAAGCCCTACTAAAACTTGTTGAAAATAAAGTTTGCCTTGTATCTATCAATAAAAAGCCATTAGGATGAAATTTCGTGCAAATCTATCAACTTTAGATTGATTTTGTCATGCTCTAACTCCTTGCAAACCCTAAACTATATTGTACTACATCTAGTTGGGGTGTGAGAGATGGGGACAACATCAATTCAAACATTTATTAGATATCATAATTATATCTCCCATAACATAGTTCATTTTAAAAGCGGATCAATTAGATGAAGAATTTTGATTCTATCTAGATATATATAGAGCTACTAAATTCATAGTCATGTAGCTGAGCAGTTGGATATGACATTCATTTCTATCCATGCTTGACTCGTCACACAACCAACATGTATTAATTTCAATTACGTTGGTGGCTTATTGGTTGACGCAAGCGCTTAACAACACCCAAATTAGGGCGCAGAATAGTGCCCAGAGCGGGGCACTTCGAAACAGCTAGGTCGTAGCCCCGCGAAACCTCACGAGGCTGCCCGAAGCAGAAAAATTTTCTGTCCGGACTCCTGCGTAGCTCTACGTGCAGACTCCAGTTATATGTTGCAACGAATGCTACGTCGCGGAGGTTATTTCGAGATTATTGAAGTGGAACCGCAAATATTATTTTAGGGTTATTTTGGGGTTATTGAAGAGAAACCTATATATTCTACTTCAATAACCCATAAATAATTTAGAAATAACTCCAAAATAACCTCTATGGTTCCACTTCAATAACCCCGAAATAACATCGCGGATGTTATTTCAGAGTTATTTCAAGGTTATTTCTGAATTATTGAAGTGGAATATATGAGTTTCTCTTGAATAACCATGAAATAACGGAGAAATAACCCCGAAATAACCTTCACGGTGTTAGTCGGGGTTAATAAAGTGGAATCGCCGATGTTATTTTAGGGTTATTGCAAGATTATTTCAGGGTTATTGCAGAGTCCGCGGTTCCACTTTAATATTTTTTAGGTGGACCCGATATAGCATGGTGATATATTACTGGGAGTCCACATCTAGAGCTAGGTTCGGAGTCCAGATAGAATTTTTCCGCCCAAAGCATCGCATGACGCTGCAAGCTCGTGAATGCGCGATTGCGGGAGTTCGGGCCACAGATCGCGATCTCGTGTATGTAGCAGAGATTGGATCGCAAATATTCATGCTTCAGGGCTGCTTCATGCACCTTCCACACTTGTCTTCCTCTAGAAAAGTCTTTTTTTCTAGATTCTTCTTATCTTCCCACTCTCCTTCCTCTTGTGTAGAATTAGGAGGCTATAAATAGCTGTCCTCAGTGTGTTGGGGACAAGTTCTACTGGAGTTGCTACTAAATCTCCTATGTGGAGTCTCTTCCTTCTTGTTAGGGTTGTAACCGACGACACTATCGAGTGAGAGTCTAAGAATCAGAGGGTTAATTCAAATCATTAAAAATTAGTGACAGAAAATAGTTTTATTTAGTGGGCAGGTGGATACAAGTTCAATGTTTGTGGCAGGGTGGGGATCTATGAAGTGCAAAAGGTTATAAACTTGTGTGCACAAAATGAGCAAGCATATGCGAATCACGATGTGTGCGGATTGAACAAAGGGAAATAGAATCACATTTTGGTATGTGAATGGATGCATTGGGCATCATTTTTTAGCCTGGAATGTAACATCAAGTTTCTATTACATGGGAGGAGGAATCGAAGAGCCAAAGAGAGGGAGAGGAAACGAAGGGCTGAGCAGGAGAGAAGAGGAAGCGAGGAGACAAAAAACCGAAGAGGAAGGAGAGTAAGCGGAAGCGAGGAGATAGGAAACTAAAGAGGGAGGAGAGGAAGCAAAAGGGGTCCGAATTTAAAAATCAATTTACCTATAACTTGTCTAGTCGAGTTGAGAGAAGAGATGCCATGGTTTACCTGTAGAGTCGAGAGAAGAGACACCACGATCTGGCGCGAGAGGGGTCATCGACAAGCAGAGAAAAGGCGGGAGCTCTTGGCGTCGGTGTTGCGCAGCGGAGGAAAAGTCAATATTGGTGTAGAGTCGCTATTGAAGGAGTTGATGTTGCGGTGTCTATAATGGAACTCTTTTCGTTTTCGAGTAGGTGAGGAAGGCGACGTAAAGCGCAGTAGCAGAGGAAGTTCATGCAAGAGGGAGTCAAAGCCAGAGCTCTCCCACGTGCAGAGGAAAAATTTCGCTTGCGTGGAGTAGGGCTCGACCAACTTTATAAGTGTTAGTTTATTTATTTAAGTTATTTAATAAATATTATATATATATATATATATATATATATTATTTATGTTTATTATTTAATTGATAAACTTAAGTGCATTTGATTCAAGCACTAAAGAAAGACTAGGGTTTTATTCTAAAATTATTTAATAATAATTTTGATTACAATTATTAAAATTTAAAATTTAAAATATTGAATTCTTAGTTAAAATAATGTAATACAATAATAATTGATAATTAAATTAAAATATAATTAAGTAAATTGATAATTGAATATTTTATAGATGATAATTCGATAGAAATAATACAAGTTAAAAGCAAGCAAATCGTCTATCATTGAGGTGAGTACCCATATTCTTTTGCTATTAATAATATTTTATTTTTTCTCGATCAAATGCATTTATTGTTATTATTATAATACTACATATTCATGATTTATGATTTTATTGAATTTTGTTCATATTATATAAATGATCTAATTGCTCAGTATTGTTTAAATTATCGTGGATATTGGATTTTGTAAAAGAATATTGACTACTATGTAAAAAATATTAAAATATTCACTATTAGAATGTGATATTTTGTAGTATTATTGTATGTGCATGTTTGACTATGATGGAGCCACCCTTTTATACTACTAGCGGGTAGCGCTAAAGTACCCGTGCACGTAATTAGAAAAAGTTATAGATATTAAATTACCTTAATTGATATAATTTTTAGATGGTGCTCTTGTGATGGTTGTACAAATATAGAATGATATTGGTTTGTTATTGATATAATAAGATTTTTTTAATAATGTCTCAAATGTTTATATTGATTTATCAAAAGCTTAACTGACATACATATGACTTTCATTCTCTTATATTACTGACTTTGGTTAGCTCACCGTTATTTTACACTAATTTTTTAGCTATAATTAAGTGATTTAAAAGATGAGTGACAGAAGAGAATATTTATAGGAAACATGGACAACCTGAAATAAGCTAAATTTAATTATAATACTTTAATTTAATTTGTTTATTGACTCTTTCATTTATTAAATGTTAAATGAATATAGAAAACTTAGTTCCCGCCGTTCGACCGTTTGTACTCATCTTGGTTAATTCCAAGCCTCAGACCGTATCATGACATAGACATAAATTATTTAAAATGTGTGTAATGGATGAGTGTCATGTGCGCATGAATGGATGGATGATTTCTTCCAGCGTGGTATTAGTGGGACTATTTATGGTTGCATTATCATCATATAATACTTTCTTCTTGTGCGGTAAAAGTGGGACTATTTATGTTTGTGTTATCATCATATCAACTCAATGTAAGACATTTCTTGAGTCAATAAAAATATTAATAAATGATACAATTTAAAGATAATAAGGTAGTTTGTATGAACACATTGTAACTATTGTGAAGTTCAAAGTTTAATTCTTACAGTTAATTAGAGGACTTATTTAAAGAAATATGTGATGAACCAAGCTATGATTCACTAAAAATATTGTATGAGGTTTTATACATAGTTTTAAATATTAAAGAGCGTTATTATTACTCTCAAGTTAAGACTATTGTAACTATGCTCATTCCTATGAAAAACTGAAGTACATCTCATTTAAAGTTGATTGTAAATACACCATTGCAAGAATAAAATATAATTAAGTATGATTTAATTGAACAAATTATGGTTCATTAATATTTTTATGAGGATATATTGCATGCAGAAGTTGTTTAACAGTTACAATTTCAATCTACATTTGATTTTATTGAATTTGAATTTGCATCCATATAAATCTTTTTCATGAGTTCAAATTTATACTTGACCAAGAGTCAAATTTAGAGTTTGAAAGTGAAATTGAGTTTAGGATCATATCTAAACTTTAACTCGTGACATAAATTGATTCTATGCATGGATAAAAAATTGAACCAATTATGTTTATTGTAACTGTGGAATCAAATTAGCAAATCGGAAATGCTAGTTTTTATTGACAATGTCAATAAAAATTATCCTTTTGTTGCATTATCAAATTGGTATCTAGTTATCTTTGCTTTATGGTTTATTTATTTTCATAATGCAGCAATAATAAGCATTCATGTCATAGTTTTTCGACAGGCATGATAATGAAAAAAAAATAGTAGGAAAAGCTAAAATATTTTTCTAATAATAAAAAATAGTAGAAAAAATCTACAGAAATAATTTAGTTAATTTATTAAAAAAAATTGGAATTCAAAACTCCATCCCTATAATCAATCCTAAAGTTACAATCTATCGCAGCTGTTTTTTACGACATTTGGAGTTGTTTTTGTCAGAGAGAATGTAGACCCATATGGGCATATCATAATTATGTGATATTGCTTGTAATTGCATTAGCTTTTAGTTTTCTATGTAGTTTGTAGGTCATTGAATGTGCGAGTGTTTCATCATGTTATTATTTTTCTCATATGATTTGCATAATTTATATGAGGATATTTTTTGGAAATTTATTGCTAGCTAACATAATCATAAGCTTTTTGTTGATGTAAATATAAGATTTGTGGAGCTCAAAATTGGTGATAAAGTAATGGTATATTTAAATTTAGAAAGGCTTTTCTTAGAAACTTACAAGACGTTAGATGCGAGAAAGACAAGGTTATTTAAAATCCTGTTGTGCATTAGATCTAATGCTTGCAAATTGGATATTCTATTAAATTTTGCCATTAATCTAGTTTTTAATATCTTATTTGGCTTTATTTCATGAACTTGTTGTCCATTTCTATGCTTATTCTTCTTTTATCTTGTGAGCTCGCATCGAACACTCCGCCAAGTAATTTTGTAATGTTTATTCCTGAAGCTATTTTGGGTTAGGAGATTGTCTGTTAATGATGTCATTTTCTTGAGCTATTTTGTGCACTTCTTTGACATACCCATTTTTAATTTAACATGTACTATTTGCAGTGAGTAAAAATTTGGACGTTTTGTAGTTGTGGTGATTTCAAGACTTATTTTAATTTGCCTGGAACTAACTTGGGCTAATCTTGTGCCGAACTTGTCAATTAACATTAGGAAAAGCATTTTATAAATAGATAATGTTAGGCATTAATTAGATAGCTTTGATTGATTTTAGTTTTTTCTTCCAGTTCTTAATTTTGCTGTGCAAGCTCAATAGTGATTCCTTCATGTTTGCAGTATTAGTGCAAACCATATTATGTAGGAAATTATCTCCGTCCCTGTACCAACTCGAAGGTCTAGTCTCTTGCTCTAATAAATTCTTTCTTTGATTTATTTTCTTCTATATATCTTGTTATTGCTTACAACAAGTGCTCTTGATTTTTTTTTGAATTTGATATAACTCGGGTTCTAATTTAAATAATTTATACAAGCTTATTGATTTTGATGATCTTATTTTGTTGTTTATTTCTTCATATTGGATTGTTCATTGCATTATCGTTTAATATCTTCTAATTTTTATTTAATGAAAATAGGTTTTTACTTGTGGACTTTTCATAATTTTCTATATTTTCAATATTCATTTTATTATTCTAGTTGCATTAGAAACCCTATACTTGAACTGTCTTGCATCATTCTTGATCCCAAGATAATGCAATTGTGTATTGAGATACATGGGCAAGATCCTAAGTACATTTTTAAGTTGTAAACCTCAAAATCAAGCCATTATTTTAATTAAAAATATAATAGTAAAGCATTTGAGAGCAATTCTCCATATGACTAAATATTAAGTAACATAATAAAAAATTAAGTTTTATTTCTTCCCAATAATACATTTGAGAGTGATCCATTGTATTAATATAACATCATTAAATTCGTGCAAGTACTCAATAATAAACAATAAATCTTAAATTAATATGCAAAACTAAACAAGAAGTCTAAAATAAACAAGTGAATATATCCTAAAATATGCATGTTACTAAGATTTCTAAATTTAAACGCCTCTGCAACTTGCATCACTTGGAGGGCATTCATTGGAATCAACATCAAAGTTTATTTCTTTTTTGCCTATTTTATCTTTGACTGTATCAGCAGTTTCCAATTTTCATTGTTTTGAATATCAATCATTTTCTACTTTCCTAATCAATTAAATCCAATAATAAGGTTGCTTAAATTAATAATTATATTGAATTATTAATTTCCATAAAATTTATATTAACTTTTTCTCTTATTTTCCTGTTGACTTTAGCTGTACATGTTTTTTCATAAGAAAATTAACATTGAGATCTTTCCCCTATAATTATGATGTTGGAAATCTATTCCATCCTCTACAATTCTTTCATCTGAGGGCAAATCATCTATAACAAAGGGATCTTTATTATCTCTAAAACTTTTATGCTAATTATGAAATAGAGGCATACGCCTCATTACATGTGCCTCAAGATGTACCTTATCATTTGCCTCAAATAATTAACGCATGCACTTTTTCTCACTGTGGGGCGTAAAACTCATAGTGCTTTGCATGCACTACATCCTAAGGGATGTCCAAGGTGCACCCCAAATTGGGCAATTCTAAACTAGTGTGAAATATGTGGAGAACCCATGAAATTGCACCTGTTTCCTATTTTCCCTTTTGTTTAATTAATCTTCATATATATTCCATCTTTTCCTCTATCTTCTTGATTTGTTTTTGGCTTTCATCCGTGATTCTTGATCAACAATGCAATGGCATAATTGGGGCGCTAGACCATGCAACTGCTCATTTCTCCTGGTTCCTGGTTTGTAAGTTTCTGGGTTTGGTCCTCCAAGATATTAAATGTTAATGTTACCTTTGGGGAACCAATTGTAGATATGTATATCCAACGTTGCAGTTTGTTGATGATAGATCTAAAATCCTTAGACATCATGTTGATAACCTTAAATTCAAACTTGAATTATTAATCTTATTTTTCTTGCACACTTTCGGATATTCAGGATTTTTTTTACATGAATCTTTAGTTCTATATATCTTACACGAGTTCTATTCGCTGCTGTCACTGCTTGGTAAGGCAAAAGTGAAATAATACTGGACCTTTAGTGAAACAAATCTAATTCTGGGCCTTGCAATGGCACTTTCCAACTCACCATCTATGTTTGTTAGCTTTCGTCCTCAATCTTCATGCACTTAAGACGTGCCCATCGTAATTTCTCCACTTTTTCATGACCTAGCCACCAAGCAACAACTACTAGCATCGGTCAGGAAGGGATAACAAGATAACACCATTTCTGTGTTTGTGGATTTCTACTTTTGGTTCTTCAATTTATTAAATATTTATGTTTTCATTAGTGGTATCTATGGTTGATTTATATATATTCCGTTTTGCATTTTGTTGCATTGCGGAGCTAGAATCAATAACCTTAAATTTATGTTTTAAATAATAATATCATTTTCTTGCGTATTTTAGAATATTCAGGATTTATTATGCATTAGTATTTAGATTGACAATATTCTGTGTTCCCTACTGTCACTGAATGACAAATCTCTAGCTAAATTAGGCAAATTTGAAATAGTACCGGACCTTTAGCAAAAAAACTACAAACCTAGTTCCAGGTCCTCAGTGGCACTTTTCCAGCTATGACATGCTTTAATTTTTAATCAATCCTCTTGTACTTATAGTATGCTCATCACCACCTTTCTTCCATTAAGTTTTCAGTGTCAAAACCCATCTTGGTGCTTAGAATTAACTAAAGCTGGTGCTGCGGTCAGACGGTATTAATATCTAACTAACTATTTACATTTTTAAAACTTTCAATATATATAAAAGAACCGCTAATAATCCAAAGGTACAATAAAAAAATTTTAAATCTTCCAACTGTAATAGAAAATCTACAAATAAAATCTAAAACCACACAACCATATATGTCTATCCAAAAGAAACAATACAAAAAAGAAAACACAAACACGTCATACTAGTAGCTATCAGCTGCAGACCTCCTCCTGTAAACAAAATCTCTTCTATCAAACATATCAACATAATTTTTTTTTCCTGAAAGAAATCATTAATTGCAACCATAAGTATAACTCGGTGAGTGATCATAATTTAATATATATATATTAAATTCCTATGTTATGCTTTGCATGAATAACTAAAAGAAAATGTAGTTCATTTCATTATAACTTTAAATTTATCCCTTCTCGTTTCACTTTAAGCATTTATCAGTTTAACCATAGTCATCACATGATTACCTTCATACCCAAAGGTATCCTAAAAAGTGTGTCCGAAGACACCCTAAAAAATGTACCCGAATGTACCCTCAAATTGCACCATAAGGTGCATCTTTATCATTTTCTTTAACGTGCACAGGTACATTGCATTCCTTACTAGTACCATCTGGGGGTAATCCTATATGACTTAAACATTTACCTTTCATTTCATATAAATTTAAAATCATTTTAAATGTACGTTCATAAATCTGTTATTTTCTTTCCATCCCTTATATTATTTCAGACTCAAAATGAAATTTATGAATGAACTACTGGTTTTAAATTATTTATTGTAATTATTTATTTAATTAAACATTACTTTAATGCTTAAAATAAAATAATCACTCACATTTGCTATTAAAAGACTTTTGAAAAGTTCAACCCTTCACTTCACTTCCTAGCTCACCTAAACTAATTAAATGTGCATATAATTATAAGAATTTCATTCTAAAAGAAAAACTTAAATGTAGTTAACTTATTTAAATATGCAAGAATGATTCAAAACACAAATCTCTGTTGACCTTAAGATTTTGGCTTTCCTCAAAATCTGAGAATTTATCAGCCTTCTATACTCTTCTAGTTACATAAAAACTTAATAACTTTAATTTAAATAATTATATTATTTTTTCTAATAATAATATAACATTAATATAATTATTTAAATTAATGTTATTAAATTTTTATGTAATCAAAAGAGTTTAGAAGGTTGATAAATTCTTAAGTTTTGAGAAAGGTTAAAATCTTAAGGTTAACGAAGGTTAGTGTTTTTAAATCATTCTTACGTATTTAAATAAGTGAACTACATTTAAGTTTTTTTTTTGAATGAAGTTCTTATAATTATATGCACATTTAATTGGTTTAGATGCTATAAAGTGAAGTGAGTGGTTGAACTTTTTCAGAAGTCTTTTAATAACAAAAGTGAGTGATTATTTTTTATGCATTAAATTAATGTTTAATTAAATGAATAATTATAATAAATGATATAAAATTAGTACTTCATTCAGAAATTTCATTTTGAAAGACTGAAATGGTATAAGGGATGAGAAGAAAATAACAGACTAATAAAAGTACATTTTAAATGACTTTAAATTCATATGAAATAAAATATAATTTTTTAAGTCATAGGATTACCCCAAATGGTGCTGACAGGGGATGCGATATACTCGTTTGTGTTAAAGGAAATGGTAAAGGCACGCCTTCGGGTGTAATTTGAGAGTACCTTCGAGTAAATTTTTTAGGGTGTCTTCAGACACATTTTTTAGGATACTTTTAGGTATGACGGTAATTTTGTGATGAGTATGGTTAAACTGGTAAATACTTAAAGTGAAATGAGAAGTGATAAATTTAAAGTTTTAATGAAATGAATTGCATTTTATTTTGGTCATTCATGCATAACATAACATATGATATTAATATATATTAGATTATAATCACTAAGTTATACTTATTGTTGCAATTAATGGTTTCTTTCAGGGAAAAAAAATTTAGGTTGATATGTCTTGTAAGAGAGACTTAGTTTACAAGAGGAGTACTGCAGCTGATAGGTACTAATATGATGTGTTCGTTTTTTTTTGTATTGTTTTTTTTGGATAAACAAATATCGTTTTGTGGTTTGAGATTTTATATGTAGATTCTCTTGATGTTGGATGATTTAAATTTTTCTTATTGTACCTGTGGATTATTATTGGCTCTTTTATATATATTAGATTTTTTAAAAATGAAGATAGTCAGATGTTAATAACGTTCGACCTCATTACCCGCCTTTGTTAATTCTAAGTTTCAGGCCGGGTCATGACATTCAATCAGTTGATCGAATAAAATTAATTGAGCCCTGTACTTTTATTTAGGAACATGGAATGGTAAGTTTTTTGCTTTTACCACTAGTCCTGTATGGGCACCTACTGTTCCACCATTAGTATAATGAATTTCTATGAATTCTACATATGCTTTATAAAATTCTATCTATACCAATTTTGAAGTTAAATGCCATTGCGGTTTGAATAAAAAGTGTGAAGTGTGCAAACTATATGACGAATCTAAATGTGGGAGTCTTAATTCAGTTTGAATCATGGTGCATTGTTTATGTGTTGTCTACATAACTTGTGTAAACCAATTTTTCGGTCGAAACAACATCACAATTTAGTGCTTCTGAGGATCAATTCCCTTGGAATAAACATACTTTCATATTTCGTACATATCTTTTGTTTTTTTTAGGTATATTTTATTGTGTGGAGCTTAAATTTTCTTAACTATATGAGATAGGATTTTATCTTGATTTTTAAAATTGGTTGCCACCAACTTAACATCTATTCATACCAGATTTTCTAAATGGTTGTTACTAACTCAAGCTTCATTCATATTTAATTTTCACACCTACTATCTTATGCTACATCCATAAAATGGGAAGAATTTATTGGTTGCATGCTTCCCGTAAACTATAAGCCAATAAGGAGGAGATAAGAGTTAGAGAGAAGGAATACGAGGAAGAACCTCATTCATGAGAGAAGAGGATAACTAACATCAACATTTATTCTCAATGTCTCCCTCTTGGTCATTAATTCTGAGAAAGTGATATCTTTTTCTTTATTCTTTTGAAGTGTAATCTCTCCATATACTGTTTTTTAATCTTATTAGAATATTTGATCTTTGTTTGGTTGTGAATGCATGTAAATTTCACCAAACCAAATAAAATTGTCTTATATTTGAGATATTTTGTGTGTTTGTTCTTATTTTTATTTGATTTTTCTTCTAGTTTTATTACTATGCTAGCAACTAGTATCAGAGTTTTAGTCTAAAAAACTTTCAAATTTTAGTATGGAGAATGGGAATAACAAGATTGACAAATTTGATATCTGGGACTTCATTTTTTGACAAGTTTTAATAGAGGACCACTGTACTAAAGAAAACGCAAACCATTAAATGGAGCAAAGTCACGGTCAATAGAGGACCACTGTGGGAGTTTATCAACATGCAAGTTCTAGGGCTCATTTGACTATTCCTTAGCATGAAATGTTGACTTCAACTTCAACATCAACATCCTTCATGTGATGAAAACATTATGCGTTATGAAGGTGTTCTCCAATATGCACAAGAAGTTCTCTCTAGTTAATATAGTACACTTAATATTTATGTATTTTCAATCTTATGAATCTTAAAGAGCTTCAATCTCCGATCATATTGATGGGTCCAACTTAATTAAGAGACGATTGAACTCTATGAAAATCAGTTTTGATGATGGAATACATGCCTTGAGCTTGCTCTTATCATTGGTCGAGTGCTGGGATGGCAATTTTATTGTTGTTGGTTGTTTCTATTGTTCATTTGCAATGAAGCTTAATGGTGTTAGAGATTTTATTTTCAATGGGGATTTCAAATGTTGAGAGAAAGTTTAAAGTACATCAATTTTTATTTTAATTATTAAAAACAGGAGCAATTCTTATAACATTGGCAACAACAAGATGCAGATCAAAGCTATTAATCAAACTACGAAAAAAGATGCAAGTCTATTATAGCACACATGTATAGCACACATTCACATGATGAAAGAATGTAGAAAAAGGAGGCAGAAACAATGCACAAGTCAAAAGAAGAGATATGTATTATGTTCTGAAAGACATGATGTACATGGATGGTAGAATCAAGTACATTTATCCATTCCTTTTAATGAAGAATAATTGAAAAACTAGTGCACAAACCATTATGGTGAAATATTATTTGCTGCTGATAAATTAAATATTATGATTACTAGAGGCGTGTGATAATCAAAACAATTAATGACAACACTCAGAATTTAGATAAATTAATGCATATTACTTGCTCGAGAAAAAAAAAAGAAAGTTTTATTTAAATTAGACAACTAGCTACAAAAGGATATTATGTCATTTTCATTTATGATATTTAAAAAATGATAAAAAATGCCTTGGTGATTATTCAAGGCAATAAGAAAGATACTTGTTAGAGCGCCACCAATATAGTAACAATAGGATATGCCACCTATTGGAGTCTTTTTAAATGTTTTATGAGGGTTAGCGTTAGTTTTGGGGTGTTTGAGATTTTAAGTTCCTTTGTGAAGTTGTTTTCCTTGTTCTAGGGCTGTATCCTCCGAGGTAGTGGTGCTCCAATTGTATCTTTCTCCGATGTGGCGTTGCATACTTTCCAATCTCCTCTCCTTCCTACTCCCCAAACCTTCTAGCCACCGATTTTCCTCTCCAGACCTTCCTGCCGGCCACTCCTAGCACCAGCCACACTTCCCCTGCTGTCCAGCTCTCCCTCTCACTTCCAGCCGCCTGCTTCCCCTCCACCTGCTGCTAGCCTTGCTGTCCAACCTTCCTGACCACCCCAAGTTCATCCTACCGGCCACTGACAGCCGTCCTTCTTGCTGTTCGTTTCTTTTCCCCATCAACCTTCTCCCCCATTACCCACAGCTTCTCTGACCACCCCACACTACCAAACCCCAAACTTGCCACCCAACACCCTTCCAATCTACCCTCTAGCTTCAACCCTTCCCCTTTCTCCTTTACCCTTTTGCCGACGCACGCCACCACCGCCCTCAGATCTCCTCTTCCGGTCCTAGTCAAAAATTAGTTTGTATTTATATTTCCTTTTCAGTTTTTGCTGTGCTGTAGCACTATTTTTATATTAATTAAAGTTTTATTTTGTATTTCCTTTGAGATTCTACCTAGTTCTGGCATCACTATCACCTCATGTTACAACTATGAAGGGGGAATAAATCAAATCTTGCAAGAGGCTCACAAGCCACAAGCAAATGAAGGGAAGGAAAAAAGAGAAAGGAAGTAGCTTTCATAACAAAGAAGAGAAGAAAGAAGGGAACCAACATGGTCCTATTCTCTGTTTTTGACGTGGTGTTGTATACTTTCCAATCTCCTCTCCTCCCTACTCCCGAACCTAGCAGCCACCGATTTTCCTCTCCAGACCTTCCTGCCGGCAACTCCTATCACCGGCTGCACTTCCCCTGCAGTACAGCTCTCCCTCTCACTTTCCAGCCGCCTGTTCCCCCTCCAGTTGCTGCCAGCCTTGCTATCCAAACTTCCCGACCACCCCAACTCCATCCTACCGACTACCAACAGTGGTCCTTCTTGTTGTTCAGTTTGTTTCCCCATCAACATGCACCTTTCTCCCCCATTACCTACAACTTCTCCGACCACCCACATCTCCAAATCCCAAACCTGCCACCTGCCACCCTTCCAAACTACCCTCCAGCTTCAACCCTTCTCCTTTCTCCTTTACCCTTTTGTCGGCGCTACCATCGCCCTCAGATCTCTTCTTTCGGTCCTAGTTGGAGATTAGTTTGTGTTTGTATTTCCTTTCCAATTTGTGGTGTGTTGTAGCCCTATTTCTATATTAATTAAAGTTTGATTTTGTATTTCTGCCGAGTTTCAACATAGTTCCGGTATCAATCACCTCATGTTACAACTATGAATGGGGAATAAATCAAATCTTGCAAGAGTCTCACAAGCCACAAGGCAAATGAAGGGAAGGAAAAAAGAGAGAGAGGAAGTTGCTTTCATAACAGAGAAGAGAAGAAAGAAGGGAACTAGCATGGTCCTAGTCTCCATGTCTAGCCCTTAAATTAACAATTGGTTGATGCGCTTCTCTCTCGGTTGAGAATATAGATAATTTTATTTATTCATATGAAGCATAATCTCTTTGTATACTTGTTTTAATGCTTAGTAAAATATTTGATCTCTATCTGGGCTTGGATGTAGGTGAATTACATCAAAAAACATAAATCTGTGTCCTATATTTTGGATAATTTGTGTGTTTTTTCTCTCGTTTTCATCTGTTTTTTATTTGAAGTTTTATTGTTATTATAACATTTTCAAATCCTTTTCTAGTTTATTCTTTATTTAAAGCCTTTGTATTGTCAGTTTAACTATTATTTCGTTTTCTAATTTTTTTATGGCGTTGTTTGATCTTTTTGATGAGTCAGTACCATCTGTTTCCACCCACAACTTCAGGTGAGTTTTATGTGCCTCGTCCAAGTCTTCCTGAACTTTTCCCTTTCATTTGAAGAAAAAATTTGTAGGTTCCACCTTAATAGCTAGCAATTTGCATCTATTAGAGAAATCTAAAATATTACTCTTGTTTTCTAGTAGTTTTTGGCTCAAGAAAGATTGCTGCCTTCATCAATTGCTGAATCTGAGCATGTTCAAGACAATGTTATTTCTTTTTTAGACATTTGTTAAAGATTCTAATATGTTTGATTATATTTTAAACAGTTTCAACCCTTAAATATTTCTCTTATTTCCTTAGCTCTTCTTAATGCAGGCATCAGGCATACCCTTACTAATTAAAGTACAGACACATCATGACTTAGTTGGGTTTGTAACTCAATTATTTCAGCAGTCTTGTTTAATTTACTCGTATCTAATAATGAGCAGAAGTGCAAAAAATTTTCTCCATTAGTACTTGGTCATAAGGTTCAATTAATATCAGCAATACGATGCCAGCATGTTAATTCTTATTAGCTGAAGAATATTATAATTTTGAGAATTTTGCATACATTTTACACATTTTTTGGGTATTTACATATCTAACTCAAATACTTTCATATTTATATTCATAACAGGTGCGTAAACTTATGCATGAAAATTTGTTTTTCACTTTCAAGAAGCTTGTAATAGTGTTATTTTCAGTGTAATATGTAAGTGTAACACATGTAAATATGAAACTTCTTGTGTTAAATATATAAATACACAAGAGTTTAATTGCATGTATACAAATGCTCTTTATAATTTTTGAACATTCTTCAACCTTTTCTGTTTTTTTTTTCTGTTTTTTTTTTTTTTTTTCAAACTGGTAGGGGTCAAATGGGCTTAAACGAGGAAGAACAGCGGAAGGCTCGAGAGTTTAGGTTACAAATGAATGGTGAAACAGAGGAGCTAAATCCTATCCATCCAAACCAAGCAAATGAAACAGGTATCACAAATGGATTGTCAACTGAAGCAGCTAGTTGTTGTCAGGACATTGCAACCTCCAGTTGCTGTCAGAATGGAGCCTTCAATGAAAAACCAGATAACAATAGTCTGAATTCAGAAGAGCATGAAAACCAAAAGATGCTTCCACAGCAGATAAACAAGGCAACTAAGCCTAGCAGCAGCGCGAGAAAGATGAGCACATTGCCAACTTGGTTCGAGAGCTGGGAGAGCGAGGACACTTATGCAGCTCTTGCTGTTGTCGCCGCGATTGCATCGATAGCTGTTGCTTATAGCTGTTATAGACAACTAAGATGAAAAAAAAATCCCTTTTTCTGTAATCTTTGCTAGATGATTAGAGTAATGTTACAGCCCTGCTATGTTTAATTAAGGCATGGGCAATTGCTAATGATGCTGTAATTTCAGGTGTTTTATGTGGAACAGTATGCAGAAGCAACTATTTCTGTGTTCTATTAGTTTTCTGTTATGTATGAAATCTGTTTAGTGTTTTGGGATTTGCTACAATTTGGTGCATTATTAAAGTGAAATGTTAGATTTGACAGATGAGTATGCAGAATGTGTTCATTATTTGTAAACATCTAAGAAATAAACCTCATCAATCATCCAAATAGGATCCAGCAAATCCTTTGGTCATGAAACCACCAGCAGTTATATAAGTGGAAGGAATATATAAAACACTTTGATCTTCATTTTGTAAGAGTTTGATGAACCTTTTGAATCAGGGCTGAGGTGGTTTTTGTAGTGCATAAATTGATTCTATTAGTTTTCAAACTTGACTTTTTCTTCACATGCACAAATCACTAAAGAAGAATCTATGTAGGTATATTCTTTCAATTTTGAAGTTCAAATGGGAAAATGGCCACTTAAAGATGCTTACCATTGAAAGTACTTGAGTTATGTTAAGTTTAGCTAGAAGAAGTTTTACAATAACCGACCTACAAGCTTATATGACTCCTCTTGCAGCTATAAATGATTTATTTCTCTGTATGGATCCATATCATCAAAATTCTATGATTCATTAACATATTATATGGATGCAATCTTTGAGTATTTGAATAAATTTTCATATTATATTATTTTTATAAGCTTTGGTCTCCAATGCAATAGCCTCTTTCTCTCCCTTATTTTTTATTAAGATTCTCTTTTAAGGCCCGTGTTGGGGCGGCGATACGACGCATCATTGCAGTTTTGACTGTTTGGATAAATTGTGTTTTGACAGCTTTTTGAAAAGGATGCAGCTAAAATTTATGTTTTCTTATCCCTCTTGATTAGGTGCAGTGACAGCTTTCTTGCTGTTGTCTGATTTTTATTAAAAAAAAATTATAATGACCACGATAACTTTTTGAGCATCAAATTATTATTCAGCAGTTTTACAGCTATTTCTTAATAAGCTGTAACTGCCCAAAACAGACTCTTAATTTGATTAAGTTTTTAATTTCTAATAGATTGGAGATCAAGTTTTTATCAAAAAGGATGGATGATCATATCCTTAGCTCATTTATTAAACGAGGTCGAATGTGTATATGAACCTCTCTTCTTAGAATAATGGGCAATTCTATTGTAATATCATATGAAAGAAGGGTTTGTGAAATTTTCACATTTAAGTACAATTCATGGCAAACTTTGTGAGGTAGAGTAGTTTTACATTCTTTTGTAGATCATCCTTTATAAGTAATTATGAAGTTCAAAGGGATCTTTTGAGGCCAGAGAATAAGAGTTTAAGACTCAATATTAAGCTTAGAAATTCTAAGGCACTTGATGATATTATTGAGTTTGGAGAGTTCTTGTGAAAAAATATTAATTTCTTTTTTCCTTCAATTACATATCCCTTAATAGTTGCTTTTGTTTTGGGAAAAAAAAAGTTTATTTTCAAAGGTGCATTGATGGATACAAATATTTTTCCTTTTGTTAGGAAAAAAATCATTTATACCCCCTTTTAATTTGGCTTATATTACAGAGTATAATATTTGAAAATTTTGAAAATAAGTATTCTTATAGATTTATGATTATGGGATTATTCAATGTACCCAGATAACATATGAGAAATATTTCCTTCAATATGATAACATGTTATGTAAATGACATCATCTCAAGATCATTTTATTATGTTGTGTTGGGGTCGATAGTTTGAAGGATAATATCATTATATTTTAAGTAAATATAATTAAATTACTACAAACCACTAATAAGGTGATGTATTTACATTACAAGAGTATAAGTTTTAACCATTCTGTGAATTCTAAACTATTCTTATTTTCCATTAAGTATAGCCAACACACACAAGTATAATCAATAATAAAAGCAACGAATAACCATTTCGAGTTAAGGTAGTATGATCTGGATAGGCCTCAAATGTTATTTTGAAAAGAAAAAAAGGTTTGGTGGCTTTATTATTCTTTGGTTCTAAGATAGCTCTTTGGTAGCATTTAACACATTAAAAAAATATCTTTATTATCAAATATGAAGGAAAATACATTTATTAGGTAAAAATAATAAGTATACTTAATATAAGGGAAATTTATGTACATACCACTCAATTCTTATGTATTTGCATATCTAGTACAAAAAGTTTGATATTTACACTTATAACTCCTTGGTCTGATAAACCCATGCTACAATGGTAGATTTCATTTTTAAAAAGATGGTGATGGTGGCATGTGATGTTAATATTTGAACGATATACATGTAAATATGAATTATTTAGGTGTTACATATGTAAATACATAAGAATTGTATGATATGCATGTAAATGCCCCTTAATATAAATGTTATAATATAATTTGATTCTTTTTTCATGAGAAGAAAGATCTATGCTAATAACAAAGACAAAATTGCTCATTAGAAACTTCAAAGTTCAAAAAACCTATGAACTTATAAAGCATTATTAATCCTCTTATGCAAACTTTGGTCTTCAAATTCAAATTCTCAAAATTTTGATAAGAATATCATTTTATAGTACCATTCTTTTGCAATTTTGCTCTTTAAAAAGGGATTGCAAGAGAGATTCCGAACAAATGAAAAAACCAAAAAAAACCAAACTTAATTTTTTTATTTTCGCTATCCCAATAATAAGGGATAGAGACCCATTAACAAGGAGTATATAATAACAATAAGTGGGCATAATTTATCTTGTGATCTGAAACTCCTACATCAATATTATAGATATTTGGACATCTCTTAACACAATCAAAATTAAAATGGGGGAGCTAGGAAAATGTACCGGCAACTACCCTCAAGTATCTAATCACTCAATCCTGCACTGCAAGGCAGATGCACTCAGGCGAGATCGAACACGTGATCACAGGGGACATACTCTAGGCTGCACTACCAAAGAGTCACGGTGAGTGGCATAGTTGGCATCCGCGATATATATATATGTGCCTCATACCCGACTTGTTGGTTGGCATATAAGACCCCTCAGGTCGGGGGTTTGAATCCCCTCTGATATAGTTGGCCTTAAAGAGGTGGTACTCAAATTGTTAGACACATTAAGGGTGGCTGGAGGCTCTTATAATAGCCTCAGTTTGTTCATATTTCATAAATGACCCTTTCCAATCATTTGACAACATTGATTTGACACCACCAACAACTTACTATGGTTATATCCAGCATTCTTCTCCTCATAGAAACATGATCCTTCATCACTCTCCACTTCACCATCGATCACCACAGGAACAAAATCCATCCCTGAAATGATGAAATCTCAACTTATCCCTCACAATAATACCTACACCAAGAATCTTAGACATAAACTTAATAGCATGGTGACAATCACCACATATTCTCAAGTTCTTGAATACCCTTATAGCTGATTCACCATTCAGGTGCATAGCTCCAAATGCAACTGCAAGCCTCTCACTATGACTGCACAATGATTCCTCCTTTTCCTCCCCTCTAATATCCTGCAACACGAATTCGATGTCTGGTTCGTAACCCTCACGCTTCATCTTCTCTCCTATCTTATCCAAGAAATCATATATGTCATCCCTACAGGCAATGTTATCATCACCTTTGACAAAAGTATGCACTTTGTTCTTAATCTGGATCCAACTGCGACCGGGTGCCTTTCGAACTCCTCTATCTTTCATCAGCCTCCTAATATTCGAAGCGTCCTCTGATAATTTGGCATTCATAAGTATGTTTGAAAGCAAGACATAGTTTCCAGGATTCTCTGGTTCAATCTTAAACAATCTGTTTGCTGAAATCATTCCCAGCTCAACATTCTTGTACACTCTACATGCAGCAAGCAGAGCTCCCCAAGCACTAGCCTTTGGTTCCATTGGCATCCCCTGAATAAACTCATAAGCCTCTTGGAGGCGACCGGCACGACTCAGGACATCAACCATGCAGGAATAATGTTCAGCATCTTGTTCAATCCCATAACCACAACTCATCGAGCTGAAAATCGATCGACCCTCTTGGACAAGAAGAGAGTGGCTGCACCCAGACAGAACACCCATGAATGTCATGGAGTTAGGCTTCATGCCTGACTTTATCATTTGATAATACAGACATAGAGCATCCTCACCACAACCGTGCATGGAGTTCGCAAAGATCATTGCATTCCAAGCAACAACATCTTTATCAATCATTCGGTCGAAAACAAGCCTAGATTTCATTAAATCTCCACATTTAGCATACAACAGAACCAGGGCAGTCAAAATCATCTTATCCTTTATGAAACAATACCTGTATATGAACCCATGAATCTCCTTTCCACCTCTTCTATTTTCCACATCAGTACAGGCAGGCAACACAGAAGCTATAGTGATCTCATTAGCCCTGAAACCAGAATGCTGCATCTCAGCAAACATTTCAATTGATTGTATAATCCTACCATTCTGTGCAAATCCACTAATCATGCAATTCCAGGAAGCACAATTCATCAGACCTCCAGATTTCATCTTTCCAAATAGCTCCAAAGCCTCCTCTGAATTCCCAACTGAGAAATAAGATGACAACATCACATTCCATGAAACAGTATCCTTGTCAGGTAATCCATCAAACACATGCCTTGCAAGGTGTGGATTAAATGATTTCGCATACACATCGATTAATCCACTGCTCACCCAAACATCACTCTCAAACCTATTCCTCACTGCAAAACCATGAATCTCTTTTCCAAATTTGATAGCTTTCATTGCTGAACAAACATGCAGCACCGTGCACAGAGTTACAGAATTGGGCTTCATGCCAGAAAGCAACATCACACGAAAAACTTGTAAAGCTTCTCCTGATTGCTTGCAGTTTGCATGGGCAGAAATTAGTGAAGTCCAGCTTATCACATCTTTATCAGGCAGTTGATCGAAGACACTTATTGCTTCCTCAATCAACCCACATTTACCAAACATATCAACCAATGCATTACCAACAGGCAGATCTGAGCTAAGCTTGAATCGAATCGCATCGCTGTGAAGTTCTATAGCTGTGATGGCATCCATGGAAAGGGAGCAAGCCTTTGCTACTGAGAGTATAACATATCGATCGGGATAGAGATCCTTCTCCTTGCAGAGCTTTCTATACAAAGCTATGGATTGTTTGGGAAGGCCGTGCGTCGAGTATGCAGATAATAAGAGTGTCAAGGTGTAGAGATCCGGGTAAGGAATTTTGTCGAACAGTTCGCGTGCACGGTTAAGCTGGCCGGATTGCAAGCAACTTTTTACAGAATTCATACTTGGGCTTTAGCATACAAAATTTCAGAGCTGTGGCGGAGAGTGGTTTTGGAAGTCTGAAGAGTAGAGGAAAGCAAAGGGCAAATTTAGCTAAAATTGGGTTCGTGTGATGAGTTCTTACTCTTGAGTGTAAATAAAAATGAAATCCATTGAAGTCAAAGCAAAGATTACTAATAAAGGGAAATAAAAAAAAACCAGGAAATAGTTCGTTGCTCATAAGTGGATCCTTCATCCAAAGTGTTCTTCCCTTTTTGTTTCCTTCACAATTATCTCTTAATGCAAACTTTCTCACTCACTAAAAACTAAAAAGTAGAAAACTTAGACTATGATGACATAAAGAAAGACTAAGAATACTACTAAAAGCTCTAAGAGACCTCTCCCTTCTTCCAAAATTTCCCTTTCTAAAGGAATTTAGGCAAAACCATTATTAAAATCACGCAAACAAAAGTAAGTATATGCTAAGCACTAGGGCATCACATTGTGGCAATGTGGCTCTATTGCAATGTGTGTCAGTGTTGGATTCAATCGACGTGCTTTATGATCTGAATTTTAAATTAGGGCATGGGTGTAATAATGCTAATTTTTACCAGGACACTACTTGTTTGGGCACTATAGTGCTTGCTTTGAGTGTCGTGGTATCTTGCTCTTTGGTTTCTGACATCTAAAATCCCACTTTGGGTATCATGACACTACCTACTAGTGCTGGGGATTTATCAAATGGGTGTCAAAGTGCTACATGCTTGGTGTCAAGACGCTGGGTCAAAAATTACAAATATTCTTCATAAGATATGTTTTATATGTATATAACACACATAAATAACATATACTAAGAAAAATCTTAAAAATAGCTAAAAAAATATAAGAGAAATATCACATAATCATAGTACTTTACATACTTATCAATTCCTCGAAACTTAACTTATTATTTGCTCTCAAGTAAGTTTACAAGAAAAAAAAATATTAGAAATAATTCAGTAGATACCATCTCATATCCTTTTAACGTTAAAATCAATGGAGTGAGTTATTATATTCATAAAATTTTTTTAATCTCTTTATTTCTACTTAACCCAAAAATTTCTTGAGTATTATTTAGAATAGTAGTCCTTTAACATTATATTTCTTACAAATTCAGCATCTAATTCACCAAAATAGTTTGAATCAGTCTTTTCTATCAGTCTTCCTAGTCTGATCACCATATCCTTTGAGTTTGATTGAATGTTACGTGTTGATCACCCTCTTTGGGTTCCATCGGTCGTCCTGGGTCAATCACCCTATTCCTTGGGTTTGATCGACCTCTACACGTTGATCAATCACTTTGGGTTAGATCTGCCATCTCGGGTCAATCACCCATCCATTTGGGTCGGATCGATTACTCCTAATTGAACCACCCACTTCTTCAGTCCGAACGACCAACACAACCCAGTCTACCGACCACTTGCATACTTGTATTCTTTTGCATCATTTTGCATGCTTTCCTGCTTGCATGTTGCACCGTATGTGTTTTTATTTATGTTTTACACTTGTGTTGGTGGTTCTCCCTAATGAGGATCACAACTCCCTTCGGGTCACAAACTCATCGGCATGCCCTTTTTTTCGGGTTGCTGCCATCGCGACATGCCCATCTCCGGGCCAGTGCCTCCTCCACATACCATTTTGTTCGGGCCACTGTCACCACGGCATGCCCTCCTCCGGATCATTGCCTCCTCAACATATCCTTTTTTTTGGGTCACTGTTGTCACGACACAACCATATTCGAGTCACTGCCTCCTCGGCATACCCATCTGTCGAGTTGTTGCCTCCACGACATATCCATCTCTAGGTAACAACTTCTTTGGCATACCCATATGTCAAGCCACTGTCTCCACAACATGCCCATCCCCAGGTTATTGCCTCCTCGACACACCCATCTTTTGGGTCGCTGCCTTCATGTCATTTGCTTGGTACATATCATGCATGTTTTTTTTGTGTGCTCAATGAGTGCCTCTCAGGTAAGGTGTGAATCCTTTTTATAAGTATCCTTTTAATCAATTCAAACTCATTTGTAGCAGGTTTCTGCTAGTTGCATGGCACCCTGGGTCCCAAGACATATGTAATTCTTCTTCATATGTAGCTTGTTTTACTAGTACATCTCGTTTGTGTATGTCATGTTGCATGTAACATTCTTACAATCATTTGCATAATGTATGCTTCACATTTTTGGGCACTTGTTGTCGTTTCTTTGTACTTCAGTTTAACAATCACAATGTGGACTTCTTTCATGATTTTATACTTGTCCATTAACTTTGATGGCTCGTCCTACTGGTTAGGAGAGTGACCCATTATTGGTTACCGCCATACTGGTCGAACACTGCCACCACCAATTCTCCTCATGTTGTTATCGGTTTGATGTCAGTGTCATTGTTATCAAGGAGTCGCCACTCTTTTGTCTATTGCATCACCCTGTTCTTTGAATAACCTTTTTTCAGATCATGTAGGTAACCTTAAGATATTAGGAAACTCGAAGAAAAAAGGAAAGGGCAAATGAGAATAGAGAACATACAAAAGAAAAAAGTGGGGAGAACTTCATTATAATAATCATTGTAAGGAGAACTCTAGAGTGTGACTCCTGAGATACTTATACAAAGAAAACCACATAAAAATCTCATAACCAGAGATTTATATATAGTGCCTATTCTGAGTTTCTCTTTCTTCTATAAGAGTCAGCTCCTATAGTTAATTACATCTTAAGAAGCTAATACTGCCTAAAAAAACTCCCGATTAAGGTTATCATTTGCTCTCAAAGAAAGTAAATGTTGTCAAGGAAAGAAACATCAACGTTCAATCTTAAGGGTATCATGTTTTTAAGGATTCAATACTACCTATAGGTTTTTTTATGTTTGTTGTTATTTTTTATCTTTTAAGTTTGGTTTTATTTTGTTAATTTTGTTTTGTTTTAATTTGTTTTATCATTATTTTATGTCCTTGTGTCATTATTTTGATGTTTGGTTTGATCATTTTGTCAAAAAAAAAAAAATTTTCAGTTGAAACCCATCGTTTCGAGTTTTGGAGTTTTGTCCCTGCAAAACAGAGTTAACACATCCTAATAACATGTAAAGTAATCCTAAAACACAAATCCCCTTATGACTTCGATAGTCTTGCAAAATAAATTTAGTATGAAATTATATTTCAATTTTGTTGATTTAGTTTGTTGAATTTTTAACTTTTAGACAAATCGGTCAAGGTGTCTATCGCTCCGATGTCTTGGGGTTGTCAGAGAATTTAGATCTACTTAGTTAAAAAGGTGGTTAAACCAGGACCGGAAGATTCTTGTCCGCAACCACATTGCGTTGTTCAAGAAATCTTCGTAGATCTGAACCCTGGGGGTTCAAGTTGCGTTAGGTGATTTTTGTTCATTAGGGTTTCATTTACATTTTAGTATCTTTTTCATATTTTAAGGGTTGAAAAATTTTAGGTTTTTTACGATTTATTAGCTGATTAAGTTTTGTCAATTTGTTATTTATTTATATTTTTTGTTTGGGATGACCTGATCCGGATCCCATGATTTTGTTGTCACGGGTCATTAAAATTTGCGGTTTGATTAGTCACAAATTACTGGAAGATATTTTGTTAGCAACCATGGGTTGTCTCCTCCACAATATCTTCTCAAACCAAGTTGCATTTTCAGGTTCAACTTCAAGTTTTAATGTCTTCTGATGCACCAAATATATATGCATATTTAGACCTATATTTTATACTCATTTCTGGAGATATTGCGCTTTAAAGGATGGTATTTTTCATGTTTTATTGCAAGTTGTTGATTTTTAGGACTTGAAGCAAAAAGGATAGAATTTGGAGTCAAAATGACATTTTTGAAGAAATACTCAGCGTCGACGGCGCCAGGATGGACGCCGATAGCACAGACCTACAGAACAGAGGCCAGAATTTCCTCAATGCTGACGATGTCAGGATCAGTGCCGACGACACCATTTGACAGAAAGGGTGAAATTAATTCACGAGCCACTGGCGCCGTCTGATCCCCGAGTTAATGTTTATGCACAGTATAATAATAGTTCTGGTGGTATTTTTCTCTTATATTTCCTTATTTTGCAACAAAACCAAAAACTTGATCTTGAAGAAAAATAAGAATTTAACTTTTTAATTTATATATATTTATATTGAGATACTATGCAAGTATACGTATCGTTATCAAGTGATATAGGACTTTTTGATTAAAACCTAAATATCGAACCCACAGGGAAGATTATGCAATATGCACTTTTTAGAAAGTTTTTCTATTTTAAAAAGATAATTACTTAAACTAAGAATGATTTTTGCAGGAATTTAAAATTTAAATATTTTTGGTATTTTTGATAGTTTAACAAAATAGTAACAACTTAAAAAAGATAATTAAAGTTGTTGTAGAAGAAATGTACTTAATATAAAAATATAATCAGTAATAAGTATAGGAATTCTGTTGTGAAAGTATGCAAATTGTGTTGTGTCAAATAGGAGCAATAATATTGTTTGCCCTTACTAGAGATGCTATAAAGAACATGGACTAATTTAAAGTTTGAATAGTAAGACCGGCTAGGCAGGGAAGATACTAGCTCTCACTCTAGAGTTCCCTCAATTCCCTCCACCTAGGGGCTAACATTCTCATATCAGAAACTAAAACAATAAACCAAGTTGAGGACTTTAACCTTTCACTTTAAAGTCCTCTAACTCTACACTCATCAATGAATATTTCCCTATTTATTTGTATTCAATCATATGAACTATATTCTCATTCATACAACCTCATGTGATTCTTTCCAATTGTTGATTGAGACAATACCAGCCCAGTTCTTACATGTTCTCACAACAAATTTTAATATATGGATTGACCAAATCAAGAAGTAAATGAAGTGCATGGATTTAAATCATTAAAGTTGAATACTCTCCACAACTTCCATCTAAAACTTAATTACTTATCATTTTAAGAAGAAAGATAAAGAAAACTACTCAGAATCCATGAAGAAATCAAAACCACACTTTACTTTAAAAGAAGAAATCATTGTCAAACCAACAACAAGTCTCAATAAAAACCAAAAGTAGTCTAAAACAAAAAGATAAAAACTTATCTCAAGTCCTCCACCAAACTCTTGAAGTTCCTTTGAATCTCTTCTCTTTTACAATCACTCAAAAGAAAATAACAAAAAT